>NW_026892091.1:0-45020 GCF_015708825.2 Lethenteron reissneri
CAGAACCGCCCTTTCCTGAAACCGCATTGGGGCTCCGCAAGCCTCTCCTCAGCGTGCCTAGCAAGGCGATGTTGAATAATCCTTGCCAGGACCTTTCCCGGCACACTGAGGAGTGAGATGCCCCTGTAGTTTTACAGTCTGTGCGGTCCCCCTTCTTAAAGAGGGGGACCACCAGGACATCCTTCCAATCCTGCGGAACCCGTCCAGTGGTCCAGACTGTTGTTATGATGTCATATAGGGCAGTCTGTGCACAAACGCCACCCTCCCTGAGCATTTCGCTTGGGAGATCATCTCTGCCCGGTGCCTTTTCTAGTCTCAGACTCCGGACACACCTACACACACACACCTCTATACACTCACACACACCTACACACACCTCTATACACTCACACACCCCTACACACACCACTAGACACTTACACACACCTACACACACACCTGTATACACTTACACACACCTACACCTCTATACATTTACACACACCTACACATACCTCTACACACACACCTACACACACACCTCTATACACTCACACACACACACACACCTCTAGACACTTACACACACCTACACACACCTATACACTTACACACACCTACACACACACCTCTAGACACTTACACACACCTACACACACACCTCTAGACACTTACACACACCTACACACACACCTCTATACACTCACACACACCTACACACACACCTCTATACACTCACACACACCTATGTAAGAGCCTATGTCCGGCTCACGTGGTGATCGGCTCTGCCGGTCCTGCTTTACAGCCAATGGGGGGAGCCTGGGAGCATGGCCCTGGCGATCGAGGGGTGCCAGCTAGGGTGATTGGTTCTGCTGGTTTTGGCCTCAGCCAATGGGAAGACAAGTCAGGGGCATGGTCCCGGGAGTTGATGGGGAATCTAGAAGATTCGGCGCAGGCTACCAAGGATTGGCTGGAGCGTACCACGTCACCCAGGCATTAAATAAGGGAGAGATGAACGACACGTGGTCAGACGAAGAACGAAGGAAGAGAGGGGCTAAGCGCGAGCGGGGCTCCGAGTGCCACGTGGCGGTGCGTCTCTTGTGGTCTGTCTGCCCACTCCCCGTTGCCTGCCAGCAGCGGGGAGTACTTGTGAACTGGAATAAATAAAAGGACCGATTCCACAAGTCGTCTCCAAGAGTATTATTACACCTACACACACACCAATATACACTTGCACACACCTACAAACACCTCTATACACTTATATACCTACACATACACCTCTATACACTTACATACCTACACATACACCTCGATACACACACACCTACACACACCTCTATACACTCACACACCTACACACACACACCTCTATACACTCACACACACCTACACACCTCTATACACTTACATACCTACACATACACCTCCATACACACACACCCACACACACCTCTATACACTCACACACACCTACACACACCTCTATACACTTACATACCTACACATACACCTCGATACACACACACCTACACACACCTCTATACACTCACACACCTATACACTCACACACACACTACACACACCTCTATACACTCACACACACACCTCTAGACACTTACACACACCTACATACACACCTCTTTACACTTACACACACCTACATACACACCTCTTTACACTTACACACACCTACACACCACCTCTATACACTTACACACACCTACACACACACCTCTATACACTCACACACACCTACACACCTCTATACACTCACACCTACAAACACACCCTCTATACACTCACACACCTACACACACACCTCTATACACTTACAGACACATACACACACACCTACACACACACCTCTATACACTCACACACACCTACACACACCCTACACACACCTCTATACACTTACACACACATCTCTATACACTGACACACACCTACACACCCCTCTATACACTCACACACACCTACACACCCTATATACTCACACATACACACACACCTCTATAGACTTACACACACCTACACACACCTCAATACACTTACACACACCCTTCAACATACTAATGTAGTGGGTACAATGGAGAGAGGCAAGACCACTCAGCTCCACATGCTCCCGTACCGCATCAGTTAATCTCTACTCCAGCCCATGTCGTGCCCAAATCTTGACTTAACGCTTTCGTGACTGCTTCTTTCTTTGAACCTATCTACGTGACTTTACCGAAAGACCCAAAGAACATGTCGTGCCCGTTTAGGCCCGTCTATCCGGCCAAACAGAAGCTGCTTGGCCATGCGGTGGCTGGGCATGTGGGCTACATGACCCAGCCAACGCAGCCTTGCCTGCAGGGACTTTGTCCAGATCTTTCAAGGAATTGTGAGCTCCTCACACGATCCAGCCTGGTTAACCCCAGGATGGATCGTAGGCAGGACAGCCTAGACGTTTCTAACCGGCGCAGATATTCCATTAGGGGGGTCCACGTTTCACAAGATCGTAAGCAATGTCCCATGGCCCGACTTTCCCGCCTGTCGAGGTTCTTTCAGGCCACAGGGTTATTGGCCAATGTGTTGCGTTTGTCGTCTTGAATTGCGTTCGTGCGTCGCTGCCAACGCAGCTTCACCCAATAATCTGTAGCCCCAGAGACTCGGCCACGAGAGGGCGCCGCGTCTCCGCCGTGCACCGCAGTGGCAGCAGCAGCAGCAGCGCCAGGCTCCTGCCACTGCGCTACACGGTCCTGTGCCGAAGCAGGCCCATATATCTACTCTCATCACCCAGGAATGTCTGTCCTTAACGCTCGTGACGTCACTCCACATCGACCAACCCCCTAATTAATATTCATGAGCAGGTGACGTCCTCCACATGGACACCCCCCCCCCCTTTATAATAATTAGTGGGTGACGTCACTCCACATGGGGAGCCGAGGCGCCTCCTCCCCCCTCCTCGGCGTCAACTCACAACCCTCACGACAAAGGCAGAACAACCCTGACGTCACGCGATCTCCATAACGCAGTTGAGACATCAAAGTAAAAAGGACGTCATGATGAACAAGGGATGATAACCTGTAAATGAAATAGGTCCGTGTCACCGCGGCCTTACAGATTGCACACGAATGGATGCAATGGATATCACGTCGCGGTCTGCTTTGTCGCTTGCAAGTTTCACATTTACTGCAATACACCCGTCCTTGGACGGGCAAAAGGCTCGTCTAACAGAGTGGTTCCCTGTCAGTAACATCTGGCAGTTCACCAGTGTTGGTTCAAGCGAGCCTGACTGCTGATGAGACACTGAGAGATGAAGCCTGTTTCAGGGTGCTGTTTGTGCTGAGTTAATGTTGATGATGAGATGCACTCTGAGAAGGTTGTGCGGCTGAGAAGCACCAATCGCTTTAGTGTGCGTGGAGAAGTGGCGATGTGGAGGCTGTACAGCCTGGTTGTCTTGTTCCTTGCGTTGCAGCAGCAGCAGCTGTAGTTGTGCGTTTCGTCCACTAGAGGGCATCACGTGCCCTTGTGGAGAACCTGCAGTGCCCCTACATCCTATAGCCCTGACCCTATAGCCCTGTCCCTAACCTAATACTGTTGTTGTCCTTCCCCGGCACTTCGGATTAGCACGATTGGCTATGTACGGTGCGAAAGAAGTTCAGCATACATCATGTTCATCTCAGGCCGCCTTCAATAGCTGCCCCCAGACATGAGTTATCATTTGTGGTCAAGTGGCTTCTGAAATATAGCTAATACCTCATTGGATTTTACCTAATAAGATAACAAAAATTGCTTAGTAACCTTTTTACTGATTTGTTTACTTTTCCTATACCTTGCACTCCCATCGTATTTTTTGGATTGTTTGTTGCTGTAACGTTCAAACCCGCCCCTACTGGACATCTCTGAAAAAAGCTTAATAGCTCATCGGATTCCTCCAGTATGATTACATATTCAGATTTTGATTCTCATTGACATATCTAGGGCAGCTCGTGTTGGTAGTGAGCCCCGATGAAGGCCACCAAGGCGCTCGAAGGGGACGGAGTGGTCACAACCGTGTCTGGTCCTCAGACCCACCCACCCAATCACTCAATCAATTCAAATACGCAATTACCCCGGACATAGTCACCCACTCACTAAATTACCCACTCAACCACTCACTCAACGACTCCCCACCCCTCACCCACTCACTCACCCACTCAAGTACTCACTTAGTCACCCTACTCACCCACTCATTCAATGATTCACCGACTCATTCACTCGCTCACCCACCCACTGCACCACCATCCACTCACCCACCTACTAACTCACCCACCCGCTGACCCACCCACGCACAACCACTCAGCCCATTTACTAACTCACCCATTCCGCTCACCCACCCCGAACCCACTCAACTCCCCACTCACCCACCACTCATTTACCCACTCATTACCCACTCACCCATCCAACCACTCACCAAATATCCACTAATTTACCCATTCACCCATCCAACCACTCCAATTATACACTCACACACAGACTCACGAACTCACCCATTCACCCAATCACTCATTAAAAAATCCACTCACCCACGTTCTCATTCCCCACTCGCTCAATTACCCACTGACCCACCCAAGCACGAAACATGTATCCACCTCCCTATTCATTGAATACTCATTTAACCACTCATTCATTCAAACTAACTCACTGACCCGCCAACTCACTCATCCACCCACCTAATCATTTACCAACTTAACCACCCACTTACGCATTAACACATTCACACATCCACCAATCGACACACTGAATACCCACTCATTCATCCACCTACCACACACCCACCCACTCACCCACCCACTCACTCACTCTCCCACTCACCCTCCCACTCACCCTCCCACTCACTCTCCTACTCACTCTGCCACTCACTCTCCCACTCACTTCCCACTCACTCTCACCCCCACACCACCCACTCACTCATCACTAATTTACCCACCCACTCACCAACCCACCCACTCACCCACCCACTCTCACTCACCCACCCATCACGCACCTCCTCACCCACCCACTCACCCAATCACTCAATCATTCAAATACCCAATTACCCACGTCGTATTCACCCACTAATTCAATTACCCACTCAACTACTCACCCACTCACCCACTCAAGTACTCACTCGGTCACCTAATCACCCACTAATTCAATGATTCACCGACTCATTCACATCGCTCACCCACCCACTCACCCATCCACTCACCCATCCACTCACCCACCTACTCACCCACCTACTACTTACCACCTACTAACTACACCCACCAGCGTATCACACTCACCCACCGACTAGCCACTACTAACTCACCCATCCACTCACCCACCCGCCCACGCACGCACCACTCACCACCACCCAATCACCTCCCCATTCACCCACCACTCATTTACCCACTCACCCATCCAACACTCACTCAATATCCACTAATTTACCCATTCACTCATCCAACCACTCAATTTCACCCTCACACAAGACCACGAACCCACCCATTCACTCATTCAAAAATCCACTCACCCACGTACTCATTCCCCACTCGCTCAATTACCCCTGACCCACCCAAGCACCAATCATGTATCCACCTCCCCATTCATTAATTACCCAATCAACCACTCATTCATTTAAACTAACTCACTGACCCGCCCACTCACTCATCCACCCACCTAATCATTCACCAACCACCAACTTACTCATTAACACATTCACACATCCACCAATCTACACACTGAATTACCCACTCATCCATCCACCTACCACACACCCAGCCACCCACTCATTCACACACTGACTCCACTCATTCAATTACCCATCCAACCATTCAACCGCCTAGCATTCAATTACCCACACACCGATGCACTCATTCATCCAGCACCTACCAACCCAACTTGCCACTCGATTTTGGTGTACCCAGTTGTACTGTTTGGCGGACAGAGGCAGGGGAACTTAAGATACTCGACCATTTTGGGACCTCCTTTGCCAGTACCAAAATATACTAATAGGGGTTTTCCCTTTTTTCGGCAACATTTGACTGCACGTATTGTGGTTAATGTAAGCATGATGCCTTGCAAAAGGTGTCAGTTTTGTTGCCATAAAAAAGGGGAAAACCCCTATTAGTACTCGACCATTTGTTTCAACTGCTGTGCCAGAAGGTGGAACCAGCAATCTCTCTATTGCCAGTGAATTTTACGAGCCATTGCATCACAGCAGCCCCCTCCAGTATTTAATGTTTAACGAGGATCTCTCTCTCTCTCTCTGCGTGCACATCAGGGTAATATTTAATGAGGTGGTGTGGACGTCTCGCTGCTGCGTGATGGATGTGATGGCAGTGGGAAAGTGGGGCAATGGAACAGCGGGTCATTAGGGCAGAGTAGCACCAGCGCAGTGGACCAGCGGAGCATAGGGGCATTGAGGCAGTGGGGCAGAGGGGCAGTGGGGCCGTGGGCATTGGGGCAGCAGGACAGCGGAGCAGCTTGGCAGAGGGCAGTGGGGCAGTCAGGGGGCGGATGTGTCCAGACGAATCGCCTGATTATCTTTTCCCACCACTGCCTGTACACGTTCTGAAGAAGGGCCATTGCCTGAAACTTTTCTCATGACATAGTTGTCATTGTACCGCCGCACACACAGCCGGGACACTGGCACACGAGCCAAGGCACCATTAACCCAACCAGGCTAGCACTCACAAGCAATGCAAAGTTACATTGTTTCCTCATAAGTTAATGTCATGACGTTTATAATAAAAACAACAATGATAAGTATTACATAATACATTGGATTGATCTATCTCTGAACAGAGTTAGTCTGTTGGCAGCAGTCATTGTCCAGTCCAGTCCTGGCATCTGCTTGCTCAGTTTCCTTCCCCGGCTGCGGTCCCAGTGGCACCGTCTTTCCGGGGTGTGTGTGGTGCGTGTGGTGCGTGTGGTGCGTGTGGTGCGTGTGGTGCGTGTCACGGGGTTGGTGGGTAGATGGTGTGGTGCATGTGGTGATAGCGGTCATGGTAAGCACCGCACCACCTCCATCACCCCAACTGTGCGGTCGACCGGTCGCAACAAACAGCATCATGCTGCGGAGGAAGCGCACGGATCGCGTTCGCCACACGAGCCAGGCCCTTTCGTTCCTGCACTACCACCTCCTCCTGTGTGGAGGTGTGAGTAAGGGTTATAGAGTGTGTGTGTAGGTGTGTAGGTGTATAGAGTGTGTGTGTAGTGTGTGTAAGTGTATAGAGTGTGTGTGTGTAGGTATGTGTACGTGTATAGAGGTGTGTGTAGGTGTTTAGGTGTATAGAGGTGTGTGTAGGTGTTTAGGTGTATAGAGGTGTGTGTAGGTGTGTGTAAGTGTATAGAGGTGTGTGTGTGTAGGTGTATAGAGGTGTGTGTGTGTTGGAAACATTTAGGCTGGCCTGCCTACGATCCATCCTGGGTTTAACCAGGCTGGATTGTGTGAGGAGCTCACAAATCCTTGAAAGATCTGGGCAAAGTCCCATCGGTGAGCTCCTCCGGTAGGCAAGGCTGCGTTGGCTGGGTCATGTAGCCCGCATGCCCAGCTACCGCATGCCTAAACAGCTTTTGTTCGGCCGGTTCGAGGGGGCTAAAACACGGGCTAGAGAAGAGATGGAGTGATGTGGTACAGGAGGACGTAGAGCTGAGTGGACTTGCCGATGACTGGTACCAGTAGTGTCAAGATCGGCCTCAGTGGAGGAGGCTCGTGAAGGACGCTACTGGGCAGTTGGAGGCAGTCGCCCTCCAACAACAACGGAGGGCGGAGGAGCGACACTCACAAGCAACGAGCGGAGCGCCGGGATGGCTAAAGCACAGCAAGTTGGTACGGTAGGGGGCACAGGTGGTGCATCAGCCAGTCATCTCGGTCATCTTGGTCAGTCGACCCGTGGCAACCTGCTGGGTCTGCCCCGTGACCTCCTGCCAGCGGGCGTATCGACACTTCACGTGGCCTCAAGGTGCACTTGGCCTGGCACAAGCGTCGTGGTGACGTCACCGCCACTTAGTGGCGAATGGCGGTTGTTGTTGCATAGGTGTGTATGTGTAGGTGTGTAAGTGTGTAGAGGTTGTGTGTGTGTAGGTGTGTGTAAGTGTATAGAGGTGTGTGTGTAGGTGTGTGTAAGTGTATAGAGGTGTGTGTAGGTGTGTGTGAGTGTATAGAGGTGTGTGTAGGTGTGTTTAAGTGTATAGAGGTGTGTGTGTAGGTGTAAGTGTATAGAGGTGTGTGTGTGTAGGTGTGTAAGTGTGTAGAGGTGTGTGTGTAGGTGTGTGTAAGTGTGTATAGGTGTGTGTGTGTAAGTGGTACGGAGGTGTTCGGGGAGTAACCCTGGCAGCGTAACGCTGCTGGCGTCTCGTGCTGCCGCCTGTACCGCGCCTTGTCCACCAGAGGGCATCGCCTACCCACGGGTGTGTGGCGTCAGGGTGAGAAGTGGAGGGTGGGGGGAGGGGTCCAGGGGAAGGGGGGGGGTGCTGCTGCTGCAGCGCTCAGCAAGGGGTCGTGCTTGGTGCACCACTGCCATTCTTATTGCATCGATCTATCTCATTCTTTGTCTCTGCTTTTATTTCCTTGCGCCCGAGTATGCACCGCTACTTGTGGTACCCTCTCTGTACTCATTGGAGAGCCACGTCCAAACCACTAAATCTTCTTGTTCTTGTGTGAAGCCCTCTCCAATATTTTATTTGATTTCTGCAAAAGGGCTGCTGCCATGACTGTGGAATGGTTGTCACGATTGACTTAAAATGTCGCGGTTCGATCTCCCAGCCTGGCCTTGAAAACATTGACCAGGATTCTTACAATTCCCTGTTTTTGTCCACCCACAGTCCATACGGTGGGTCGAGTGCAGTGGGCTAAATGGCGAGTACTCCCACCTCTTTCAAGACGTATGGTCAGTGTGGAAAAGTTGGCCAAAAAATACCCACCGGATCAGCACTCTAGACCTCCCTCTAGTGGGGGTTCTTTCACCAGCAGTTGCATGAGCAAGTAATTGCAGGGCTGCACCATTAACCTCACGTGTACAACAATCATCTGGTTTCTGTGCATTTCAGAACTCCTTGATCCAGACCCCAGCATCCCAGTGGTGCAGGCTCAGTGCTCTGCATCGGTGTTACCATTGCGCCGTTGCATCTCTGCAACCACGTGCCACCCCGTTGCCGCGTGTAACGTCGCTGCAACCCTGTGCACCGCACGTGTCAACAGCCCCTGCCGCTGCTCCGCCGGGACACCGGCTTGATCCTGACGATGTCTCAGGAGCAGGCCGCCTGCCTCCTGGCCAACGCCTTCTTCTGCACGTTCCCCCGGAGCAACGCCACCGGGACCCGGAGCGAGGACTCTGCCTGCCCCGACATCAACGTCAACAGGTGCAGCAGCAGCAGCCCATCACTGTGCATTACACACCGAACACCGTGTGTCATGCAGTACACACACACAGATGCCATGCTCTTTCTATGTAGAGTATTTCTTGCTGTATATGTAGCGTCGGAAATGCAAAGCACACACCACACTGTATGCTTACCTGTAGTTGCAGGCACGAGTCTGCAGGGGGTGCCACCCTGAGTTAGAGAGAGAACCGGGACCGTGAGAGGCCGAGTCCCCCCCCCCCCGACCCAGGTGAGGGGTTGGGGGGTTATTCCAGAGCCACCTGGAAGGTTCCAGAAAGGGGGCAGTACCGGGGGTGGAGAGTCCCCGAGGTGGGTAAAAAGAACGGACCCCAGGACGGCCCGAGGCAGTGCTCTGAAGACGAAGAATGAAGACCGGCTAGGCAAGGACCCTGGGACCCTGGACCCGGGACCCGACGTCCTTTAATGGGCCGGGGCCGAGCACGGACCAGTGGTCGAGACCCGCACCTTGGCTGGGTCGGGTACAGCATAGCCTCCCCTAGGCCACCCTTAGTCGGAGGACTCAGAGCCCGTAGCCCCAGTGATAGGGCACGTTAGCCCGGAGGCCATACCTCCCCAAGTAGTGGGAGTAAAAGGGGCTTCTGTTATAAGATTTAAATAAACCGTGTTGCCTCTAAGCTACGTCTCCAGTCTCCGTGGGAACCCACTACATATACACAAGAAATGCTGTTCTACACATAACAGGCCATGCCATGTTTCAGTTCAAAGTAACGCTGGCAGTACGTGCACAGGCTATGCTCCTTTACACATACTCTGTATTATACGGCACACACTTTCATGGTGCTGTGTACACGGTATATGATGCGTTACACATAGGCCATGCTGTATTATAAACTCCGTTCAAAGTTATCAGTTTATACGTAGCCAATGCCACTGTACAAAGACAAAAATCCCCCTCATAGCCTTAACAGATTTTTGAGGCAAGTGGTGTTAGTGAGCACCTAATGAGGACTGGCACAGTAACAGGGAGTGGGTGGCCAACACCATGCCCAGCCGCATTTGTCTCCCTCGTGGTGATGTTTACACACTGCATCAGGTACTCATTTGAGGTTTGAGTCGACCATGGGGAGGCCCAGGACCGGTTCAGATATTTCCCACTGTTATACCGGTAGGAACAACAGGTTCCACACTGCCCACCAGGGATTATTTGTCTGTCGTGCATATGGGGAGGGGAGGGTGGGGGTGGGAGGGGTGGGGCTGGGTGAGAGGGAGGGTGGGGAGGGGCTGGGGGAGGGGAGGGGTGGGGAGGGGCTGGGGGAGGAGGGGGAGGGCTGGATGGGTGAGGGTGGGGCTGGGTGGGGGGTGGGAGGGGTGGGGCTGGGTGGGAGGGGCTGGTCACCCCGTGGTGCCCTTAGAAAACTCAACGTTTAACCTACACACTACACTATACACGACACGATAAACTACACCAGGGGGTCCTCAAACTACGGCCCGCGGGCCACATGCGGCCCACCGAGGACATTTATCCGGCCCATGGCACTAATTGGGCTGCGGTGGTGGGCACTCATTGGGCTGCGGTGGCGAGCACTGATTTGGCTTGCGCTGGCGAGCACTGATTGAGCTGCGGCGGTGAGCACTGATTGAGCTGCGGCGGTGGGCACTCATTGGGCTGCGCTGGTGAATGGTTCAATGGGCCAATTGACTGGACTTGCCCCCCAGGCCTAAGGCTGCCAGCCCTCCCCTGGCCTGTACTTGACTGGCTCTCCCTCCCTCAGCTCACTCACTTGCCCCTCGGCTCCACTCCCAGTGATATTCCTGTGTGCTGAGTAAATGATAGAGGGGTAATAATAGAGTGATCTCTGATCTCTGGAGGGGCTGCCTGCTGTTTTCCCGTGCTGGTCAGTGACAGACAGCCGAGGAGTAGGAAACCCAATTTAAATGACAGTAAGTGCATTTATATTCTGATTGCTATTCAGTTGTATGAGGTTATATGTTGTATGTTGTGTAAGCCCCGGTTCATACTGTTGCGATCTCTGAGCAGTGCGAGTTCAGCCATATGCTTGTATGGCTGAACTTGCATTAGATTCGGAAGAAAAAAGGCACATGTGCCTTCTTTTTTCCTGCAGTGGAATCGGATCGCATGGGTCTTCTCCCCCATGCGATCAGATTCCTATGCGAGTTCGCAGATCGCACTGCGATCTGTGAACAAAACTGCAGGTGTAATTAACTTTTTAATGGCACCCGCACCAGTGTGAGCCTGGGGTAAAAGCGGAGTTCCCCCAATCAGACAGCATTGATGGGCAGTGCAGTCTGTATGTCTCTGTGTGGGCAAGTTATTGCTGGTATATTGTTTTTGTAGCGCTGTATATGTATATTGGTATTTTACTAATAGCAATTTTGACTCCCTTGGAAACAATGATGTCAAGAAAGAGAAAAATTGACTCGGAGTGTAGGATATTCAAGAACAGTGGACTTATGATTACTTTTTCATGCAGTACAAGGAAAGAGCTGTGTGTCTGATATGCCAGAACATAGTGTCTGTGTTCAAAGAATACAATTTACGTCGACACTATGAAACTCAACATAAAGATAAATATGATTGGTCGGAGAAGTGAAAAAAGATAAAATATTAAAACTGAAAAATACACACTACAATGACAATAGTTTAAAGTTTAAACTATTGTCATTGTAGTGTGTATTTAATGTGGCGCTGCACTCTGATGTTTTAGGAGAAAACATTTATTAAAAAGTCTATTTAATTAAGTAGAACGTGTTGTCTATATTTATTTAAAGTTGCGCATTTTGATGTGACGTCACATTTATCAACCCCACCCCCCCCAATCGTCACACATGTCTGACCCCCCCCCCCCAGGTGCGTGACGTCATTTATGGACGGCCCCCGAGTCCCCTGCCTCTGAGAGTTCCCAGCGGCTTGAACAAAAACCTTCAACCTCGACAGACAACGCGAGACCACTACCACCTCTGCCACCGCCTCCTGTCAGCACTGTACTGGCCTGCGTGCGGAACTTCTTCCGCACCGTACGTAGCTAGTCCGAGGTGCTAATTTAGGATCCCTCTCCAACTTCCACCTCTTCGCTGCCCCCCCCCCCCCTAGGGCAGACGTTGACAGCGGGCACGGGCTACGGAGCATGGATCCCGTGCAGGAGAAATGTCGAATGTGCGTGGGGAGCGTCAGCGCAGCACGCGGACACGGCGAGTCCAAGGTGCACGCACACCACAGGCGGCGCAGGCGAGACCCCAGCAAGTCTGGACTTGCGCGAGAAAAATAATAAAATTATCATCTAAATCACTCAACACGAATTGGTTAACGCTTGTCACTGATAATCCAGAGTGACGCCTCGCGTGTCGCGAGGCGTCGTTGTTGTGTTTGTTGTCCGGGCATGGCAGCTGCGCGTATTGCGCGTCGTGTTGTGTGTGTGTTAGTCTGTAAGTTCGTTGTGAATGTTGTGGATTTGCTCTCCAGCACACAACCGGTTAGTGCGGTGCTCGTCACGAATTGGCCACGTTCTGTTTACGTGACAAACCCCTTCCTCGTTGGCTGTGTCGGGTGGTGGCGGGTTTAACGACACATTTGTATTTACGCGATTTAACCCAAAACACGTGTAGTATGTAACTGTGTATGTATCTGTGTATGTATGTATCTATGCATGTATGTGTGTATGGAACTGTGATTAGATCTATGTACCCGTGTATGTATGTTGTATGTATGTATTTGTGTGTCTAACTGTGTGAGTAACTGTGTATGTAACTGTGTATGTATCTGTGTATGTATCTGTATATGTAACTGTGTATGTAACTGTGTGTGTATGTTGTATGTATGTTGTATGTATGTATCTGTGTGTGTAAGTTGAACTTCTTCCGCACCGTACGTGGCCACGCGTGGTGATCGCGGGCGAGGCCGAGCGACGCGAGAGGGGTGAGGGGGGGGGGCAGCTGCGGGTCGCCCCCCCCCCCGCGCCCTGGGGGCTCCGTCACCGCCACCGCCGCCCTGGGGCCTCCGCGCGGGCGGCGCAGGAGGAGGAGGAGGCGCCGCGTGATACACAAGTCGCCGCGTGTCCCCGTGGTGAGCGCCGGGAAGGGCCGTCACGTGGCAGTGGCGCCTACGAACGAACCTCCAGCTCACCAGGGGCCATGTCACCGCCGTCTCTCGCCTCCACCGCCTCCACCGCCGCCGATATAAACGCGGCAGTGACGAGTCAGACGGCGGCAGTCATCGCAAGGGACGATTGGGACATCCCCGACGCGAGCTCGGCACGAGATCCGTCTTCGTCGTGGTCATCCTGCACGTGGTGCCGAGGGGCTGCTGCTGCTGCTGGGAGCGCGTCGCGTGCAGGTGCCCGCGTGAGCTCGCCCGGGGGGAGTTGTCGGCACGACGACCCGAGGCGCAGCCCGAGCCGAGCGGTGACAATGGGTCTCCTTGCGTCGCGAGTGGCGTCGCTGCTGGGCGGAATGTTCACTCAGCAAGCGCGCGTGCTGCTGCTGGGTTTGGACGCGGCCGGGAAAACCAGCATCCTGTACAAGCTCAAGCTCGACGAATCCGTGGTGACCATCCCGACCATCGGCTTCAACGTGGAGACCGTGCAGCCCATCAGGAACGTCACCTTCACCGTGTGGGACGTGGGCGGCCAGCAGAAGATCCGCGCTCTCTGGAGGCACTACTTCCAGAACACGGACGGGCTCCTCTTCGTGCTGGACAGCGCGGACCGGGAGCGCTTCCCGGAGGCTCCCGCGGAGCTGGACGCCATCCTGGACAGCCCCGAGATGACGCGGGTGCCCTTCGTGCTCCTCGCCAACAAGCAGGACCTCCCGCGGGCAGCGGCCACCGCGGAGGTGGCGGAGGCGGTGAAGGCGGTGAAGACGCGGCACGGGCGCGAGTGGCTGGTGCAGGGCTGCTGCGCCCGCACCGGAGAGGGCCTCCTGGAGGGCGTGGGGCAGCTCTCCCGCTTCATCAGCAACTCCAGAGCCTCCTCGGGGACAAAGTGAGCTCGGCTCGGCAGCAGCAGCGGCAGCAGCGGCGGCGGTGTCACTCCAAGGCGGCGTCTCTCGTGCACGTGGGGGGGGGGGGGGGCTTCGAGTTGTGTCCACTGGTCACGAATTCACTCGAGTGAACGCCGTCATTCAAACAAACAGCTCGCTGTGTGTGCCTCTGCATGTGTGGATGTCTCTTGGTGCGCTGTTGCTCTGGTTGTCCCTCGGGGCTGCCCAGAAGTATATCTTTCCCTGTGTGTCTTCTCTGTGTATGTACCTCGTGTCTGTTCACGAGTCCCTGTCCTCTGTTTTCACGTTGGCATGTTCAGCCCAGATGATGAACACGAGAGATTTAGCAGTCTTTGAAATACGTGGTCAACCAGGTGAGTGTCTAACTGTGTTGTTGGCCGACTGGTTTGCATCACGTGATGGTTCCAAGGTCTGTTGAGTTTCTCGTCTCCCATCTTCTTGTTGCATTTGCTTATGTGTAGTTTGCCGTTCTCTGTGTGCCATGTACGTGGTGTCCCCCTGTGTGTTCCCTCGCTATATGTTTCACCCCATTTCCACCTGATGATGAGCGCTTGTGTTGCGTTCAAAACGTCGTGATTCATTTAAATTTTTTAATTTACATTTTATTTTATTTCTACATACGTGTCTTTACCGGAAAAAAACCAATGCGTGAAACAGCTTGTTGTGAAAGACTCAATGCAGAGATCGCTGGGTTTGGTCTTCCACGAAGCTGCTCACGGTCCACCCTCAACCGCATCAACTGCACAAACCACGGCAGTAGATGCGGACACCCTGATGCACAAATGTTAAATTAGAAACTCTCCAGGAGCCTGCGACTGTGGCCATCCAGAACAGACCGTGCAACGTGTAACGACGCAATGCCCGGTCCACAAACACGACGGAGACGTCGCAGCGATACACTCACTACCACTGCTTCTTCTCACGCGGTGATCTGGGCTTGCCCACCTGGATTTGACTTCAGTCGTCTGCTGTGCACCTGCATCAGCAGCCACACGAACGAAGCAGCAGCAGAAGAGAACGCGGTCGCGTCCACGTGCACGCGCCCCGCGACTGCGCGTGCCTCTCGCTGCGAGGGAACATCCGCATCGTCTTCAACTGCGGACTGGAGTTTCACATTCGACGGCGGCTGTCGCTCTGTGATTCCACACTGGGGGGCAAACGCCTCCCCCGAGTTGATTCCGTTCCGCGCTTTCCTTGCAGCCGTCGCGTCGCGGCCTCCGGATGCTTTGGGTTCATCTCGTCATCTCGACGGGTCATCTTTGACCGCTCGTGGTTTAGATATAAATATGTGAATGGCATCTGTAAATTAAAAGGGGCGCAATCTGTGCAAGTTCTTTTCATTGAAGGCACTTTAATGGCTCGTCTCATTTTCAGAAATTCTTTTATAGACCAAACAACATTGTATAATCTTAATTTTAAGTTTTCGTGACTGCAGGAATCCATACTCTTTGGTTCTTTCGGTAAAGTCACGTAGGTAGAAATAAAATACAATTTTAAATTAAATAAATTTGTATTTCTACCTACGTGACTTTACCGAAAGAACCAAAACATTGTATAACATCTGTAGATAATTGTAGCATTTGTCGTTCCCGTCTTTCATACAAATGAGATTGTTTGACCATAATGGTTAAATTCATCAACGTAATATTGATTTAAAGCTTTCGTGACTGCAGGGATTCATCTTCTTGGTTCTTTCGGTAAAGTCACGTAGAAGGGAAGTAATAAAATAATCAAAATAAAACATAATAAAATTATTCTCACGACGTTTCGGCCACAACGCAAGCAGCCGTCCTCAGGTGAAAACCAGGTCCGTCGAGGCGACAGAGTCTGAATGAAACAGCACACGAGCTTGGAGCATATATATAAGCTGGGCGCCTTGACAAAGGAATTTGCATATCAAGAGGAATTTAGCATATTTATGGGAAATGCAGGAATGTGATTAGTACTACATATGCATGTGCATTATGCAGGATTAACAGCATCAAAGGGAGCTGCAGTTGCTGCTGCAGCTCTTCCTCTTGATATGCAAATTCCTTTGTCAAGGCGCCCAGCTTATATATATGCTCCAAGCTCGTGTGCTGTTTCATTCAGACTGTCGCCTCGACGGACCTGGTTTTCACCTGAGGACGGCTGCTTGCGTTGTGGCCGAAACGTCGTGAGAATAATTTTATTATGTTTAATTTTTATTATTTTATTACTTCCCTTCTACGTGACTTTACCGAAAGAACCAAGAAGATTCATCAACGTACTCAATTTTGGTACCGTTTGTGTTCACATGTTCTCGTAAACTGTCGTCAATTTGTTCCTAGCTTTGCACTGCTCGATAAAATCTTTGATAAAATGTAAAATCTACTTTTGTTATATGAAAACCAGGACAATGTAATCAGCGCAATGTAAATGTGTAAATTGTTTAGGGTTGATATTCTCTCTGAATTCGTTACCACGATGGTGATGCGGCGTTACCTTCACTGCTCGTGTTATTCAGTCACAGATTATTTACATTCCTCGTTGTTTAAGACTCGCTAACTACGGATGGTGTATACAGGACATATCATCGAATGCCTTGTGGTATAAATCTATGACAGCTTGATCAATGTATTTGCCGTACGCATTGTAATTAGTTATTTGATTGAAGGTGGCCTGATGTTGATGATTTCATGAATTGTTTGTTTAGTCGGTTTGTTGTCTAATATATCAGATTTTCATTGAATAATGTTGATAAATATGTTGTAGATGCACGAACCGAGGCTGATAGTCGAATGATTATATTCTTAAGATCCAATCGCCACGTTTGTGCAATAAAATAGTTTGGGATCAGACAGTGTCGTTACCGTTAGATGTTCTCGGATTGTGCGACCTAATTTACATCTTGCTTCAAGCAGTTCTTCTTGACTCGAGTTTAATATTGTTGCCCGAGTTTTCATCTTCGGACGATTGCACGATTTAACGTGCCTATTAACGATGTAAAAGTATCCCTAGACGCAGCTGATGATACAACTACTGGCTCCACAGAAGCAAATGAAACGTGTTACTGCATTTTAAAGCCTTAACATTCACCACTTATCATTTAATTTTTCATTTCTTTGGTATAGCCCTGTGAGCCATGCGGCTCTTAAGTCGGGTGCAACCGCAACAAACAAAATATGAACAGAGAAAAGAAACATCCTCGATAAACCAGCAAATCTTCCAAAAAAAACGTATTACAACCCTGTGGGCACAAATCACAGTGTGATGCAAGTCAAACAACAAACAACCATAAGACAATTTAGATTAACCATATGTTTTCTAAATCACCAAAATAAAGCTATAAAAACAATGTAACAGTAACCATAGGAACTGTGATTCTTAATTTAACAATAAACGATATACATAACATGTACGACCGAACTTGTAGCCATAGCTGGCAGCATGACACTCCTTGTGTATGATGTGTGAGTCAGCATATGATGAGTTAGTGTATGATGTGTGAGTGAGTCAGTGAGAGTGTGAGTGAGTGTATGATGAGTGAGTCAACGTATGATGAGTGAGTGTATGATGAGTGAATTGTGTATGATGAGTGAATGGGTCAGTGGTTGTGTGAGTGAGTGTAAGATGTATGACTGAGTCAGTGTATGTTGAGTGACTGAGTCAGTGTAAGATGAGTGAGTGAGTCAGTGAGAGTGTGAGTGAGTGTATAATGAGTGAGTCAACGTATGATGAGTGAGTGTATGATGAGTGAATTGTGTATGATCAGTGAATGGGTCAGTGGTTGTGTGAGTGTAAGATGTATGACTGAGTCAGTGTATGTTGTGTGAGTGAGTCAGTGTAAGATGAGTGAGTATCACAGCCTCCTTCCCGCCATCACGGCCTCCTCTCCTCGGCTCCGTCGGCTCCCTCGGCTCCATCAGCACCTCCAGCCTGCGACTGCCGAAGATATGGGGATGACGAACCAGGAGCCGTCCTGCAAACCTCAAGGATCAGAGCCATCATTTTTATGGCGTCATCGTGTCGTGAGCTCCGTCAAGCGTCTTGAGTGAAGGCGCTGTCCATTTCATTCGTTCATCGCGCAGGGCTCGGGGAAAGGACCTCTTGCGACTCGCAGCGTTCCCATGAACTGCTTCTTGCCGCCCGAACACCGCTGTTCATTAGATGCTTAGAAACGTGATGTCTTTGTATTATTACACGCTTTTATTTAACTCACTCTGTCTGTTGTTGTTGTCGTATCCTAAAATCTTGTAACTGAATTTTAACCCACTTCCCAATGTGGTATCGACTGCAAAACTTGGTATATTTATGTCATACTGATGACAATACTATATTCTATCATAAAAAAGATAAAAAATATATATTTGTAAACATAATTTTTTATATGTTATGTTTCGGCTTGGGTCTCATTGTCCACGCTCAACTGATGTTGGCTGTAAATCAGCACGGCCCCTGACGTGATGGCAAGCTTCGGGGCCACGTCCTGGAGTCGTGGAGTTCTGCCATTACGAATACGGTACATTTCATTAAAGCGTGTTTTTAAAAAAGTACTTTTAAATATTACTTATTACCTCAACGGTTAGAATGGGTGGAGCAGTGGGCGTAGTGGTTAGCGCACTGTTGTCTGAACCTGGCCACATGAGTTGGATTCCTGGGCACGACTAACATGACCAGCGTGGTGAAGTATGATCACAACCTTTAATGACTGATAGGGAATGTGGTGGTCTTCAGCCGGCAGTCCCGCGGGACGAAACTTTTTTACTTTTCTAACTTATTACATAACATGTATTTGATTAAGTTATGTTTATTCATTTCAATGGCCAGTAATAAGAGGCACACGTTATTACCAAGTGTGAATCATTATCCAATTTAGCTCATAGCTGCTCACCAATGATATTCTAAAGTTGACAATGTTTATTAAAAAAGTCTGAAGTGTTCAAAAATAATATCAGTCTATTAACACTTCAGACTGTTTGATAAAACAGTCTACTTGTTTTTTTCTTCATTCACCACTTGAATTTAAAACGGGGACACGCAGTGTGGTGTCAGGGAGTGAGCTCACTTCCCAGGTCACTCGAGCGAACGAGGGGCCGTCCATAAATGACGTCACGCGATTTTGGACGATTTTTGACCCCCACCCCCCCTCGTCACGCGGCGTCACGAAAAGTCAGACCCCCCCCCCTTAAATATGACGTCACAAAGCTCTGCCCCCCCCCCCCAAAATAAAACACGCTTCAAATCGCTTTAAAGTTTAGAGAGTTACGTGTTTAGAGGTTGTTGGATGTTGAATGGTTTAGATGGTTAGTAGTTGAGGTTATAAGGGTATGTGTTTAGGGGTTTAGAGGTATCGGGGTTTCAAGGGTTAGTGATTTACAGTGTTAGGTGTTTAGTGGCTTGAGAGTTGAGGGTTTAACACCGAGACTTTCACAACTAATATTGTCCATAATAAAGTTTTTTTTTGGGTTAGTCTCCAACACTAAATGGCACTTTTTGTTGATGTGACAAATTTTACTAATTGGCTGTTTCGGGTGGTGGTTGGTTTAACGACACGTTTATATTTACATAATCTAACAAAAAAAAACCTTTATGGGTTTAGAGGGTTCCGGGTGTAGTGGATTATGTGTTTAGAGGGTTAGCATTTTAGGGGCATAGGTGTTTTAAGGGTTAGGCGTCTAGAGGGTTCGTTCTTTAGAGGGTAGAGGTTTAAATGTGTTGGGATTAGGTTAGAAGATGAATCCCTGCAGTCACGAAAGCTTTAAATCGAAAATTAGGTTACAGATTTAGGGTTTTAGAATGTTAGGGTTTTGAGGGTTAGGGTTTTAGAGGTTGAGGATTTAGGAGGTTATGAGTTCAGAGGGTTAGGGGTCTAGAGGGTTAGTTCTTTAGAGGGTTGTGGTTTAGATTGGTTGGTATTTAGAATGTTAGGGATTTAGGGTTTTAGAAGGTTAGGGTTTCAAGGTTTAGAGGGTTAGGGATTCAGAGGGTTTGGTTTTTAATGGCTTAGACGGTTAGGGTTAAAAGAATAAGGGGTTTAGAGAGTGAGGGTTTTGGTGGGTTAGGGTTTTAAGGGTAAAGGGGTTGAGGGTTAGGGGTATAGGAATTTAGAGGGTTAGGGGTTGAGATGGTTAGAGTTTTGGGGGTTTAGAGGTTAAGCTTTTAGAGGGCGAGGGGTTTAAAGATTAGGGTTGTAACAGTAAAGGGGTTGAGAGGGTTAGCGGTTTAGATGGTTATGGATTTAGATAGTTAGGGGTTTAGAAGTTTAGAGGGTTTTAATTGTTCGATGTTTAGTGGTTAAGGTCTCTGTGCGAGTCCAACATGTTTGTATGAGTCTATGGTAAGATAAAAAGAGTTCAGTTTAATTTGTATATTTCGAAACAATTTGTTTACCTTTCCTGTGATGTTTTTGTATTGTATTTTTGTTGTTATTTTCTGACCCACCCGATTGGACGTCTGTGAAAACAGATCGTTATAGCTTATCAGATTCCTCCAGTATAAATAAATATTCAAATTCAAATTCTATTGACCTCTGTGCGAATCTATGGATTTCTGTGTGAGTTTTTGGGCCTTTGAGAATATGGATCTCTGTGTGAGGCTCTGGGTCTCTGTGCATGTCTATCGGTCTCTGTATGGGGTCGCTGTGTGAGTCTGAGTGTCTGTAGGAATGTATGGGTCTCTGTTGGAGTCTATGGGTTTCTGGGTATGGTTGTTTGTGCGAGTCTTACATGCACAAATTTAACTTAAAATGGCCATTGAGGGTTGCGGAATCCAAGTTGAATATTAAGTTCCCTGCAGTGCAAGCCAGCTCTCTAGTCGTGTCATCAAACAGCCCCTTTAATTCTTTATAATAATAAAATAGACTTAGTCCAGGAAATCCACACTGAGTCACAGTCGGGTCCTGAATTGTTTTTTTTACATTTTCGACGAATGAATGATGAGTTCTTACACAAGTGGGGGAAACCGGAGCACCTGGAGAAAACCCGGGGGGCAGCACTTTAAACCGTACAGGCAAAGATGGCGATTATCCCACTTTCTGTACTGCCTTCTCCTGGCCAGCCAGCCAGGAGGAGGCACCTCGATGCCCACGGAAAGGGGGTTTCACAACATTCACTGTGTGATCCACTCACCCTTGCTGCCTTCCACTGCTGGATTACAGGCTTGCAACACCACCGCCTGGCGAATAATAGTAATAATTAAAAGTTTTATAGCGCGCACAAGAACGACTCAGAGGCATGAGGAACCACAGCCGTGCAGGAAGGAAGCCACGTGGTGAGCCAGTACCAACAATTGTCCAAGCTCTGCGGTCCTCTATGGAGGCATTATGCGCTAATTAATGACGAGTGTTTATACCAGTGGGGGAAACCGGAGTACCCGGAGAAAACCCATGCGTGCGAGGGTGAAACACTCTATCCCTGTACAGGTGAAGATGGCGATTAGTCCACTTGCTCTACTGCCTTCTCCTGGCGAGTCAGGTTATGGCACCTCGACGCCCACGGGAAGGTGATTTGCCAACATCATTGTGCGGTGATTCACCAACCCTCGCTACCTTCCACAGTGCTGGATTAGAGACGTGCACTACCAACACCAGGCGAATGATAACAATAATAATAACTTTCTACTTCTAACTTGATAACAATAGGCGAAAAATAACAACAGGCAAATGAAACGACAGGCGAATGAGAACAGTAATTATTATTTCCACTTAGAACTTGATAACAATAATTATTTCTACTTTTAACGAAATAACAATTATTTCTTCTTATAACGTGATTACAACAATAATAACTATTTCTACTTTTAACTTGACAACAGGCGAATGATAACCGGCAAATGATAAAAACAGGCAGCACATCTACGCCTCTACATAAGGAACGAAACAGGTGAATGTCTCCACAAATCTGGCTGTCGCCTGATGAAGCTAGTTGTAATTACTGGCGAAACGTCGTACTCAGATTGTAAATGTTGAGGCTTGACTCTCCAACACACCGTGTGCTGTACTAGTTACAAATTGGCATGTTCTGACAATCCTTACTAGTTGGCTGTGTCGGGTGGTGGTGGGTTTAAACGACACATTTAAATATTTACGCGATCTAACCCAAAAAAGAAACCTCTATTATGGATGATATTGGTCGCGAAAGTCTACGTGTTAAACAAACCCGAAGGAATCAGAGAAAAATCGACGTGACCACGAGAGAAGATGCAAACTCCAAATATAGACATCAGGGTTGGGGTCAAACCTACGAATTCCAATATACCAGTTTAACACGTCGGCTTTCGCGAGGGGGTTTGCATCTCGCTCTGTGGTGCCTCATTATCTGACTCACCCAACCACTAAACTACTAAAGCCACCCACACACTCACTCACCCACTCACTATGCCACCCACTCACCTTGCCACCCACACTCACTCACCCTCTCACAAACCCACTCACCCTGCCACCCACTCAACCGCTAACTCACTCGCTCAAGCACACACTCAGCCACTCAAGAGCTTACCTGTGCACCCACCTACACACCCACTCATTAACTCAACGACCCACCCACCAACCCACTCACTCACTCACTCTAGACTCCACTCACCCACCCACTCACCTATTCACTCCCCCACTCACACACCCACCCACTCTCTAACTCACACACTCACCCACCAACCCAACCACACACTCAATCAATCACCCACCAACCACTCACCCACCCAATAAACGAAAACTGAACTATTTCTCATTGTACCAGCTAAGGCCCACAGAGCTATATAGATCTTTTTCAAAAGCGACCTTGTTACAAATTACAGGTAAACAAAGTGGCTTATCACATATACAAATCCTCTGAATGCAAATTTATTCTCAATGCAAAAACCCAGAGGACCCGGAGAAAAATCCACGTGACCACAGGGAGAAGATGCAAACTCGAAATATGCAGGCGGCAGGGTCGGGATCAATTCCATGACCTCCTGTATACTATGCAAGGTAGTTAACATCTCACCACCATGGTGCCCCATTCTCTGACTCACTCACCCACCCACTCGCACACTAACTTCCCCACTCAACCTCCTACACTAACTTACTCACCCACCTACCAGCCACTCACCCAAACACCCACCCATTCACCTACTGACTCGCACCACTTACTCAAATACCCATACACTCACACAATGACCCAGCCACTGACTCGAACACCCACCAACTTACCCACCCAACCCCCATTCAACCACCCAACCACCAACCCACCCATTCACTCACTCACCCACTCGCCCACGAAACAAAAACTAAACTGTTTTTATTTTACCAGGTAAGGCCCACAGGGCTATATAGATCTTTTTCAAAAGCGACCTTGTTACAAATGACAGGTTAACTAAGTGGCTTATCACTTACACATGTGTGGTGGTCAAGGTTGACACCAAGGTTGACACAGGTCACACAGGTCACACAAGCTAGGGGAGAGGTACGTACCGGTCTGGACCGGCCCGGATTGACAGGGACGAGAGGTGGTTGGAACGGCTCTGAGGGGAGGGGGCTGGCGAGAGCCAGGGCCCGAGACATCCCCGTCCCTCAGAGAGAGGGGATATATAAGACGGCTCCCGGAGAGCGGAGGGGTCGATCGGAGGAGAAGCTGAAGGAGGAGAGCCGGAGATCCTGGACCCCCAAGCCTCAAGGATGCCGCCCCGCTGGAACTGAGTGGGCTGAGTAGCTGTAGGCTAGGGAAGAGAGTAGCTGAGTAGCTGTAGGCTAGGGAAGAGAGTAGCTGAGTAGCTGTAGGCTAGGGAAGAGAGTAGCTGAGTAGCTGTAGGCTAGGGAAGAGAGTAGCTGAGTAGCTGTAGGCTAGGGAAGAGAGTAGCTGAGTAGCTGTAGGCTAGGGAAGAGAGTAGCTGAGTAGCTGTAGGCTAGGGAAGAGAGTAGCTGAGTAGCTGTAGGCTAGGGAAGAGAGTAGCTGAGTAGCTGTAGGCTAGGGAAGAGAGTAGCTGAGTAGCTGTAGGCTAGGGAAGAGAGTAGCTGAGTAGCTGTAGGCTAGGGAAGAGAGTAGCTGAGTAGCTGTAGGCTAGGGAAGAGAGTAGCTGAGTAGCTGTAGGCTAGGGAAGAGAGTAGCTGAGTAGCTGTAGGCTAGGGAAGAGAGTAGCTGAGTAGCTGTAGGCTAGGGAAGAGAGTAGCTGAGTAGCTGTAGGCTAGGGAAGAGAGTAGCTGAGTAGCTGTAGGCTAGGGAAGAGAGTAGCTGAGTAGCTGTAGGCTAGGGAAGAGAGTAGCTGAGTAGCTGTAGGCTAGGGAAGAGAGTAGCTGAGTAGCTGTAGGCTAGGGAAGAGAGTAGCTGAGTAGCTGTAGGCTAGGGAAGAGAGTAGCTGAGTAGCTGTAGGCTAGGGAAGAGAGTAGCTGAGTAGCTGTAGGCTAGGGAAGAGAGTAGCTGAGTAGCTGTAGGCTAGGGAAGAGAGTAGCTGAGTAGCTGTAGGCTAGGGAAGAGAGTAGCTGAGTAGCTGTAGGCTAGGGAAGAGAGTAGCTGAGTAGCTGTAGGCTAGGGAAGAGAGTAGCTGAGTAGCTGTAGGCTAGGGAAGAGAGTAGCTGAGTAGCTGTAGGCTAGGGAAGAGAGTAGCTGAGTAGCTGTAGGCTAGGGAAGAGAGTAGCTGAGTAGCTGTAGGCTAGGGAAGAGAGTAGCTGAGTAGCTGTAGGCTAGGGAAGAGAGTAGCTGAGTAGCTGTAGGCTAGGGAAGAGAGTAACAGAGTAGCTGGAGGCTAGGGAAGAGAGTAGCTGAGTAGCTGTAGGCTAGGGAAGAGAGTAGCTGAGTAGCTGTAGGCTAGGGAAGAGAGTAGCTGAGTAGCTGTAGGCTAAAGAAGAGAGTAGCTGAGTAGCTGTAGGCTAGGGAAGAGAGTAGCTGAGTAGCTGTAGGCTAGGGAAGAGAGTAGCTGAGTAGCTGTAGGCTAGGGAAGAGAGTAGCTGAGTAGCTGTAGGCTAGGACGAGCTGAGTAGCTGTAGCTAGGAAGAGAGTAGCTGAGTAGCTGTAGGCTAGGGAAGAGAGTAGCTGAGTAGCTGTAGGCTAGGGAAGAGAGTAGCTGAGTAGCTGTAGGCTAGGGAAGAGAGTAGCTGAGTAGCTGTAGGCTAGGGAAGAGAGTAGCTGAGTAGCTGTAGGCTAGGGAAGAGAGTAGCTGAGTAGCTGTAGGCTAGGGGAAGAGAGTAGCTGAGTAGCTGTAGGCTAGGGAAGAGAGTAGCTGAGTAGCTGTAGGCTAGGGAAGAGAGTAGCTGAGTAGCTGTAGGCTAGGGAAGAGAGTAGCTGAGTAGCTGTAGGCTAGGGAAGAGAGTAGCTGAGTAGCTGTAGGCTAGGGAAGAGAGTAGCTGAGTAGCTGTAGGCTAGGGAAGAGAGTAGCTGAGTAGCTGTAGGCTAGGGAAGAGAGTAGCTGAGTAGCTGTAGGCTAGGGAAGAGAGTAGCTGAGTAGCTGTAGGCTAGGGAAGAGAGTAGCTGAGTAGCTGTAGGCTAGGGAAGAGAGTAACAGAGTAGCTGGAGGCTAGGGAAGGAGAGAAATGAGAATATAGCCGGAGGCTGTACCTCCCTAGGTTGTGTGTGTGGGACTGTTTCCCCAGTGAGTCCTGAGGACTAGTGTTATCGGAATAAAAGCGTGTGGCCTCTACGAAGTGTCGGTCTCATTCAAGAATACTACACATGCATTGCAGCCAAATCCTCTGAATGCAAGTTTATTCTCAATGCAGAGGGAAAACTCCGTGGACCTGGAACAAAAATCCACACGACCACGAGGAGAACAAGCACAATCAAATATACTTGCGACAGGGTCGGGATCGAATCGACAACCTCCTGTATATTAGGTGAGGAAGTTACCATCTCACCACCGTGGCACCCCATTCTCCGACTCACTCACTCACTCAAACACCCACCCATTCACCTATTCACGCACACCACTTACTCAAATACCCACCCTCTCACTCAATAACCCATCCACTCACTCATGAACCCACTGAAGCACTCACCCATACAAAACCCACTCACCCACTCACTCACCGACTCACTCACCCATGAAATCGCACACCCATCTTCTCAACCACTCAGCCAGCCACCCACTCAATCTCGTACCCACTAACTCTCTCACTTCCTCACCAACCTACCAACCTACCAACCCACCAGGGACGTGCGGTCAGGGGAGGCAGAGCCTCACCTGTCATACTCCAATGACAATAGTTTTTAGGAAAATAAAAAAAAAAAAGAGAATAATAAAATAAAAATTAAGATTTTTCCACTGATCTGTGTTATAAATGTCATTTCTGTACGATTCCAATCATTTTTATAGTCAAAATTGCCAAATTTGCGGAGCTCCACTGCAAATACAGGAAGAGACGAGAGGCGAGGCAGCGACGAGCTCAGCCTCCCCTGATTGCGCAACCCCTCAGTAACTGGATGGAGCGCGGGCAATAAGCGCGTGCCTGCTACTATCTCAGTATGTCACCAATGTAATGTTTGTAGACCCCTTCATTTCATGTCCTCGCCTTCCATACTCCAGGTAACTTATTTCACGTATGTGTATTAAGATATTTAGGCTCGCTGGTCTCGTCATGAAACTGCAATGAAAAAGCACCAGGGGAGGCAGCCATCACATTTGCATCACTGAGGAGGATGCGTCTAACACGCCCCCCTCCGTGAGGCCACGTCCCCCTGAGTGTGTGAATCTGGCTCTGACACAAGCCAGTGTCACCCCAGCCATTGACCTCACCACACATCACTGCAAACCACCCACCCATCTCCTCACTCAACCACCCACCCAGTCGATCATCCACCCACTAACACTCACCCACCCAACAACTCACTAACCCACCCAGCTCTCACTCACCGAGCCAGTCAATCTCTAACCCACCAACTCACTTTTAAACTGACTCTCTCAACTACAACTCACCCAGTCACTAACCCACTCACTCAATTTATAACCCACCCACTACCCACATAACCTGCTACCCACACACTCACTCATCCACAAATCCACTCACCCCCTCACTCATCCATCCACTCACATACTCACCCAGCCACTCACCTACTCACCCAGTCACATACACATCCATTCACCATGCCACCCACTCAATTTCTAACCCACTCACTCGCCCAACCACTCCCTCAGCAACTCACCCACTAACCACGTAATTATTCACCCACCCACCCACCACTCAACCACCCAATAATTCAACCACCAAAACATTCAACCACCCACTAACTCAACCACCCACTACCACCCACTAACTCAACCACCGAGCAACTCACACTCACCCACTCACCCACTCACCCACCCACCCACGCACTCACCCGCCCACTCACCAACACACTAAACTAAATCTAAATTGTGGTTATTTTACCAGGTAAGGCCCACAGAGCTAAACATCTTTTCAGAAATTACCTGGTTAAAAATTATAGGTCAACGAAGTGGCTTATGACATGTATTGCAGCCAAATCCTATAAATGCTTGTTGATTTTAAATGTGGAGGGAAATATACAGGTGTCAGGGTCGGGATCAAACCCACAACCTTCTGCATACCAGGCGAAGTATTTAACATCTCGCCACCGTGGCGCCCCACTGTCTGACTCTCCCACCCACTAACCCACACACTCACCCACTCACTCAATCACCCACTCACTCACTCAACTACTGAGCCATTCATACACTGACCCACTCACTAAGCCACCCACTCAATCACTAACCCACACTCATGCACCCAGCCACTCACTCACTCAGCGACTCACCTACGACGCATCAACCCATCCACTCACTCATCCACCCACGCACCCACTCACGCACGCACCCACTCATCCACACAATAAACGAATATTTAATTGGTTTTCATTTTACTGGGTAAGGCCCTGAGCTATAGATCTTTGTCGGAAGCCACCTCAGCACAAATGACAGTTCAATTAAGTGGCTTTTCACGTAGAATGTTATTGCAACCAAATTATACAAATGCATGTTCAAATGTGGAGGGACAACCTGGAGAAAATTCCACGCGACCACGGGGAAAACATAGAAACTCCAAATATACAAGCGGAAGGGCTGGGATAAAATCCACAACCTCCTGTATACTAGGCGAGGTAGTTAACATCTCGGCACCATGGTGCCTCATTCTCCGACTCACCCACCCACTAACACACGAACTCATCTCCCATATTCACACACCCATCTACCCAAAAACTCAACCACCCACACATTCACGCAACAATCCACTCACCCACTCACTCACTTATTCACTCACCCACTAAACCATGCACCTGTCCACTCACCTATTCATCCACCCACTCACACACCCATTAAGCAACCCACCCACTTACCCTGCCACCCACTCAATCTCTAACCCACTCACTCACCCAGCCACGCAATCTCGAACCCACCAATTCACTAATCCTCTCACCAACTCACCAACCCACCTCTCACCCACTCCCACACCCACTCACGCACTGACCCACCCACTCACTCACCTCAACCATTCACAAACCCACCCACCCATTCATTCACCCAACCACCCACCACCCACTCAATCTCTAAACCCATTCACCCACCCACCCACTCAGCCACCCACTAACTCACCCAATCAATCTCTAACCCACTCACCTACACACCCACCCACCCACTCACCCAGCCACTCACCCAACCACTCGTCTATTCACTCCCAAACAACACACCCACTCACGTCACCCATGGCTTACCCTATCACCCACAATCTCTAACACACTCACTCACCTACTTCCTCAATCACTGACCCACACTCACAGACCCACCCAGTTAATCACCCACTCTATGTGTAGTCCTTATCTCTTCTGGTAATGTGAGATATTCTTCCTCCCAGCGGTATTTTACCAGGTAAGGCCCACTGAGCTATAAAGATTGTTTTCAGAAGCATCCTCGCCACAAATGATAGTTCAACAAAGTCACTGTAAACATTTATTGCACCCAATTCCTCTTATTACATGTTTCCAAATGTGGAGTGAAATATACAGGCGTCAGGGTCGGGATCGAACCCACAACATTCTGTATAGTAGGCGAGGTAGTTAACATCTTGCCACCGTGGCGCTCAATTCTTTGACTCACCCACTCAACTACTAAAGCCACCCACTAACCGACTCACAAACCCACTCACCCTGCCACGCACTCAATTTCTAACCCACTCACTAAACCACTCATCCACGCACCCACCTACACATGCACTCACCAACTCAATCACCCAACAACCCACCCACCAACTCACCCACCCACTCACTGACCAACTCACGCACCAACCCACCCACTCACACTGTGACCTACTCCATATCTAACCCAACAACTCACTCACATCAGCCCCTCACCTACTAACCTAACCACCCACCAACTCACTCACCCACCCACGCACTCAACCACCCACTCACCCAACTGTAAGCTAATTTTTTTTTTACAAGGCAAGGCCCACGGAGCTATATAAATCTTATTCAGAAGCAACGTGGCCACAAAAAACCCAGAGGTCTCGGAGAAAAATCCATGAACCACGAGGAGAACATGCAAACTCAAAATATACAGGCATCAAGATCGAGACCGAATCCATAACCTCCTGTACAAAAGGTAAGATAGTTAACATCTCGCCACCATGGGGCTCCACTCTGACTCGCAGCCACCCACTCACCTACCCATTCAGCCACATACCCATTCAGCCACATACCCACTCACCTACCCATTCAGCCACCTACCCATTCAGCCACATACCCATTCAGCCACATACCCATTCAGCCACATACCCATTCAGCCACATACCCATTCAGCCACATACCCATTCAGCCACATACCCATTCAGCCACATACCCATTCAGCCATACCATTCAGCCACATACCCATTCAGCCACATACCCATTCAGCCACATACCCATTCAGCCACATACCCATTCAGCCACATACCCATTCAGCCACATACCCATTCAGCCACATACCCATTCAGCCACATACCCATTCAGCCACATACCCATTCAGCCACATACCCATTCAGTCACATACCCATTCAGCCACATACCCATTCAGCCACATACCCATTCAGCCACATACCCACTCAAAGACCCACACACCTTGCTAACCACTTACCCACGCACCCACCTACACACCCACTCACTGACTCACTCACTCAACAATTCATTCACCCATCCACTCACCATTTCACTCCCCCAATCATACACCCACCCATCCACCCACTCTATCTCTAACTCACACACTCACCAGTCCACCCACTCACCCAGCCACTTACCTACTCACCCACTCACCCTGCCACCTACTCGACCTGCAACAGACCTACCGACCCAACGAGCCACCTACCCCCTAAACTAAACTACTTTTTATTTCACCAGGTAAGGCCCATTGAGCTATATAGATCCTTTTCAGAATAGACCAGTGAACAAATTATAGATAAACGAAGTGGCTTATCACATAGACATTTATTGCAGCCAAATCCTCTAAATGCATGTTGATTCTAAATGCAGAGGGGAAAACCCGAAGGACCTGCAGCAAAATCCACGCGACCATGTGTAGAACATGCAAACTCCAAATATACAGGCGACAGGGTCGGGATCGAATCCACAATCTCCTGTATACTAGGTGAGGCAGTGAACATCTCACCACCTTGGCGCCTCACTCTCTGACTCACCCATCCACTCACTCACACACTATCTTACCCACTCAACCTCCCACATCAACTCACCCACCCACTCGCTGACCCCACTCAGTCAACAACTCACCCATCCACCCAACCACTCACTCAGTTAACCACTTTCTCACCCACCCACTCACCCTATGACCACTCACCAAGCTACACACTCACCTACCAACACACCCATTCACTCACTTGCTCACCCACCCACTTACTCACCCAACCACTAACTGACCCACTCACCCACCCACAAACTCACGAACAAAAAACACACCCACTCAACCCATTGCTCACCCAACCCCTCACTCACCCACTTACTGAATCACCCACCCACGCACTCACCGACCCACCAACTCACTTCACCCACCCAATACTCCCTCACCGAGCCACTCAATCTCTAACCCACCCACTCACCCAACCACCCACTCACCCAACCACCCACTCAATCTCTAAACCACACACCAACCCTGCTACTGACTCAATCTCTTAACCAAAGCTCACAAACCCACCCATCCACTCACTCACCCAGTGACTAACCCACTCCCTCAATTTCTAACCCACCCATTCACGCACTACCCAACTAACCTCCTACCTTCTTGGTTCTTTCGGTAAAGTCACGTAGAAGGGAAGTAATAAAATAATAAAAATAAAACATAATAAAACAATTCTCACGACGTTTCGGCCACAACGCAAGCAGCCGTCCTCAGGTGAAGAATGAGACAATGCCAAGCTAGGAGCTTATATATAAGCTGCGTTGGAGGTGGAAGAAAGAGCGCCTTAACAAAAGAATGTGCATATGAAGAGGAATTTAGCATATACATGGAAAATGCGTAGGAGGTGGGCGGGGGGGGTTTCAAAGTCATATTATGCCCATGCATTATGCAGGATCAACAGCACCAAGGGGGGGTGCAGGGATTAGCAGTAACAAAGGAAAGGAATGTTAATGATATGTAGCTGCAGTTACTCAACAACCACGTAGAAAACTAAAGTATAAACTACATAAAAAACTAAAGTATAAATTGCATAGCACCATCAGTATACTTACTATACTCTACACTAAGCTGAGTTACTAACAACAAGTAATACATTTATTACTTGTTGTTAGTAACTCAGCTTAGTGTAGAGTATAGTAAGTATACTAAGTATACTGATGGTGCTATGCAATTTATACTTTAGTTTTTTATGTAGTTTATACTTTAGTTTTCTACGTGGTTGTTGAGTAACTGCAGCTACATATCATTAACATTCCTTTCCTTTGTTACTGCTAATCCCTGCACCCCCCCTTGGTGCTGTTGATCCTGCATAATGCATGGGCATAATATGACTTTGAAACCCCCCCCGCCCACCTCCTACGCATTTTCCATGTATATGCTAAATTCCTCTTCATATGCACATTCTTTTGTTAAGGCGCTCTTTCTTCCACCTCCAACGCAGCTTATATATAAGCTCCTAGCTTGGCATTGTCTCATTCTTCACCTGAGGACGGCTGCTTGCGTTGTGGCCGAAACGTCGTGAGAATTGTTTTATTATGTTTTATTTTTATTATTTTATTACTTCCCTTCTACGTGACTTTACCGAAAGAACCAAGAAGATGAATCCCTGCAGTCACGAAAGCTTTAAATCGAAATTTAACCTCCTACCCACACACACTCACCCACCCACACATCCATGCACCCACACACTCACCCACTCACTCATCCATCCACTCACTAACTCACCCAGCCATGCACCTACTCACTCACCCACTTTCAGATCCACTCACCCTGCCACCTACTCAATTTATAACCCACCTACTCACCCACCCACCGAGCCAACCACCTCAGCCACTCAGCCACTCACCCACTACCAACGTAATTATTAACCCACCCACTAATTTAATCACCTACTAACGTAACCACCCACAAACTCAACCACTGAGTCACTCGAACTTACCTACTCACCAAGCCACCCACTAATTCTCAAACCCACACTGATGCACTCACCCACCCGCCCACTCACCAACACCCTTAACTAAATCAAACATTTTTTTTCCCCAGGTAATGCCCACTGAGCTATATAGATTGTTTTTGAGAAGCAGGGTTTGGATCGAACCTACGAACTTAAAAATACCAGGCAAGATAGTTAACAATTTGCCAACATGGCACTCCACTTTCTGACTCTCCCACCCACGATAACACACACTCAAACACCCACCCACTAACTCAACCATCCATTCATTCAACCACCGAGCCAAGCACACACTCACCCACTCACCCAGCCACTGACCTACTACCCATCAAACATCGCACTCACTCATCCACTCACCCACCCAGCCACTCATCTGCACACTAAATAAAAATTAAGCTTTTTTTATTTTACCAGGTAAGGCACTCAGCTATATAGATATTTTTCAAAAACCACTTGACCACAAATATCAACTCAATTCAGTGGCTTTTCACGTATAAAGTTATAGCAGCCAAATTCTATAATTGCATGTTTTTAAATGTGGAGGGAGAACCCGGAGCACCTGGAGAAAATTCCACGCGACAAGGCGTCAGGGTCGGGATCGAATTTACGACCTCCTGTACAAAAGGCGAGGTAGTTAACAGCTCGCCACCACGGCACTCCACCCACTCACCCATTCAAACACCCACCAACCCACCTCACAAACCCACTCACCCTGCCACCCACTCAATCTCTAATCCACTCACTCAACAATTTACTCACCCACTCACCTACTCAACTAATCACACCCCCACTCACACACCCACCCATTCACCCGCTCAATCTCTAACCTACCCACCAAATCACTCAATAACCCACCTACCCACTCACCCACCCAATAAACTAAATTAAACAATATTTTTTTAATTTTACCAGAAAAGGTTCAGATCAGAGGTACGGGTACCCGTTCCCTACCCGTACCCTACCCGAAATGAGTGACAAACGGTTACTCACCAGTGACTCACGGCCTATCCGTACCCGTACCCGGCCGCCCAGGGTCGCAAACGGCTACCCGTACCGTACCCGGCCGGGTACGGGTAGCCGGGTATCGGGTAGGGTACGGGTATCGGGTACCCGGTTGCGACCTCTGGTTCAGATAACTAAATTAATATTTTTCAGAAGTGGCCTGGTTACAAATGATAGGATAACGAAATGGATTATCATGGAGACATTTATTGCAGCCACATCCTCTAAATGCATGTTGATTTTAAATATGGAGAGAAAACCTGGAGGACCCGGAGAAAAATCCACACGACCACAGGGAGAACATGCCAACTCCAAATATACAGGTGGAAGGGATGGGATCGAATACACAAAATCCTGTATACTAGGCGAGGTAGTTAACATGTCGCTACCGTGGTGCCTCACTCTTTGATTCACCCACGCACCCAATCACACACTAACAACTCACCTGCTCAACCTTCGATATTCACTCACCCACCCACTAACTGACTCACCCACCCACTCACCCAACAATCTACTCACCCGCCCACTAACCTATTCACTCAACCCCTCACTCACCCACTCCCCCACACAATATCGCACTGACCTACCCACGCACTCACTCACACAGTCACTCACTAATTCACCCACCCACCACCCACTCACCTATTCACCCACCTACTCAACCATCCACCCACTCATGCTCCCATACACTCACTTACTTATCCAGGCACTCATCTACTCACCCACCGACTGAATCACCCATTAAGCCACTCACCCACTCACCCTCCCAATCACCTAGTTACCCACCCACTCAATCTCTAACCCACCAATTTTCTCATCCACTCACCAACCCACCTCTCACCCACTCCCTCACCTAATCAATCACTTCAAACCATTCACTCACCCACCCACCCACTAATTCACACAATCACCCACCACCCACTCAATCTCTAACCCACACCCACCTACTCACTCACCCAACGACTCACTCAACAATCCACTCCTCCACACACTCATCTATTCACTCACATTCAACACACCCACTTCTCTAACACACTCACTCACCTACTCCCTCAACCACTGACCCACCCACTCACCCACCGACTCACCCACCGACTCATCCACTAACTCACTCACAGACCCACTCAGTTAATTACTGTGTAGTCCTCACCTCTTCCAGTATTGTGAGATATTCTTCCTCCCAGCGGTATCTTCACGACAACGCCCTGGGGGGTGGCCAACCTCTCAACGAGTCGGGCGAGCGGGGCAACAGCCTGGTCATGTTGGGTTCATAGCGCAGTGCAGCACACGCATACACACAAGCAGACCACACACATATGAACACAATAACAACAGTGGGAGCCACTTACGCGATAGGGATGGGCCGCATGGTCCACTCCAGCTCGATGTACGGCTTGCCCGGATACAATGTTAACTACCTCGTCTGGTATACAGGAGGTTGTCGGTTAGATCCCAACCCTGACACCTGTATATTTGGAGTTTGCATGTTCTCTCCGTGGTCAAGTGGATTTTTATTCTGGTCCTCTGGATTTTCCTTACACATTTAGAAACAGGCGTTTAGAGTAGTTGGCTGCTATAAATTTCCACATGAGGCACGTTTTGACCTATCATTTGTGGCCAGGTCACTTCTTAAAAAAGAGTTATGTTACTCAGTGAGATGGTTGAGACACAGGCGATGAGCCTGTGTGTAAGGGGTTGAGTGAGTGAGCGGTTTAATTCATGATTGAGTGACTGATTGGTTGAGTGAGTGGCTGAGTGAGTGATTTATGGAGCGATTGGTTCAGTGAGCGAGTGTGTGGTTGAGTGAGTGGTTCAGTGAGTGAGTGGTTGAGTGAATTAGTGAGTGGTTGAATGAGTATTTGAATGAGTGAGTGTTTGAACCAATGAGTGAGTGTTTGAGCACATGAGTGTGTGGTTGAGTGAGTGGTTGAGTTAATGACTGAGTGAGTGATTGATTGAGTGGTTGAGTAAGTGGATGGTTGAGTGAATGGTTGAGTGAGTGGTTGAGTGAGTGGTTGAGTGAGTGAGTAGTTGAGTGAGTGGTTTAAGTTAGTGGATGAGTGAGTGAGTGGTTGTATGAGTGGCTGAGTTAGTGGATGAGTGAGTGGCTGGCGCGCACCTTGGCTGCGTTGTCCAGAGTGTCCCGCTGGTGCCACCCCACTGTGTTGCTGCACTCCGCCAGGGTGAGAGCGGCGGTGCCGCGCCCGCAGCTGCTCCAGCGACTACGCCATCTTGCCCAGCCCCTCCTGGCGAGCACACAGCATGCCCTGGAGCTCCCATCACATGGTGCTGGCAATCTGAGACACCCGCCTGTAGCACACACACAGAAAAAGAGATACGGGAATGGATTAGGGCAACCCGGGTGACGAGTTCACTACTTCGCCCGGTATACAGGAGGTTGTAGGTTTGATCCAAATCCTGATGCTTACATATTCAATTCTGCTCGTCCAGGCAGGGAGAATCCAATCACAATTATTCGATGCGATGTTTCTCATGGGATACAATAAGCGACAACATTTGGACCCCAAACCAAGAGGATTCTGGGATGTTTGTGGTTTTTTGGCAATAACTCTGGAAAGAAATGTCGCAGACCCATCAAGGTGGGACTCGTCCAGCGACATAATGGTTGAGTGACTGGTTGAATGAATTCGGGAACGGTTGAATGAGTGAGTGGTTGAGTGAGTGGTTCAGTCAGTTAGTGGTTGAGGGAGTGAGTGGCTGAGTGAGCGAGTGGTTGAGTGATTGAGATAGAGTGACTGAGCGGCTGAGCGGTTAAGTTAGTGAGTCGTTGAGTGAGTGTGGCTGATTGAGTGAATTGTTGAGTGAGTTAAAGAGTGATGGTTGAGTGGTTGAGTAAGTGAATAAGTGAGTGAGTGGTTGAGTGAGTAAGTAGCTTCGTGAGTAAGTAGCTTCGTGAGTGCGCGGCTGAGTGGTTGAGTGTGTGGCTGAGTGAGTGGCTAAATGAGTGAGTGGCTGAGTGAAAGGGTGAGTGGCTGAGTGAAGGAGTGAGTGGCTGAGTGAGTGAGAAAGTAATTGGTTGAGTGGTTGAGTAAGTCATTAAGTGAGTGAGTGGTTGCTCTAGTGAGTGGTTAAGTGAATGGTTAAGTGAGTGGTTAAGTCAGTGGTTAAGTGAGTCCCCAAGCCGAGAGGATTCTGGTGAGTCTTTGAGTGAGTGGTTGGTGAGGGGTTGAGTGAAAGGTTGAGTGAGGGGTTGAGTGAGTGAGTGGTAGAGTTAGTCGTTGAGCGAGTGGTTGGGTGAGTGGTTGAGTGAGCGAGTGCTTGAGTGAGCAAGTGAGTGGTTGAGTGAGCAAGCGAGTGGTTGAGTGAGTGAATGTTGAGTGAGCGAGCGGTTGAATGAGTGAGTGGTTTAGTGAGTGGTTGAGTGACTGAGTGAGTGGGTGGCTGAGTGAGTGGCTGAGTGAGTGAATGGTTGAGTGAGTGAGAGCGTGATGGTTGAGTGATTGAGTGAGTGGGTGGTTGAATGATTGGTTGAGTGGTTGAGTTAATAATTGAGTGAGTGGTTGAGTGAGTGAATATCTGAGTGAGTGAGCGGCTGAGTAGTTGAGTGAGTCGTTGAGTGAGTGGGTGGCTGAGTGAGTTTGTGGCTGAGTGAGTGAATGGCTGAATGAATCACAGCTATGATAAAAATGGACATCAGCATATAAGTGGTCTTGTATTCACTCAGTAAATGAAGTTTAATATAAAATTGTACACTCACAGGATCGAAATAAAGATGACATTGCATATCGGAGTAAACCGAGTCGCGGCTATGATGAAATTTTGCATTAGCATAACATTGATTTATTAGCATACAAAATGACTTTTTGCAGAGCGATTTAATACAAAAGTCTGATAGACTACATGCATTTTTTTTAAAATAAAAAGTACATACAAACCAGGCATCAATACCGTTGCTTTGTATGATCTGTGAAACGCAGAAATTTTCAGATAAAATCGGACATTTTGAGCTTGCTGCTGTATCGACTGAGTGGAATCAATACAATTAGTATCGATTCACAATCAGCAAAGACCATATATGGGAAAATCTCTGATCGGTGATTTTGATTGCATCGTATTGCAGCGCCCCTTTGATGTTATAAAGCACTTGCCCCAACAGTCTGTTAAAGGCTATACGGGGATCTTTGTGTGCGAGTAACTCACAGATCCTTGAGAGATCTCAACACTGTCCGATCATCAGCGAGCTCCTCCGGCAGGCGAGGCTGCGTTGGCGGTTGTCTGTGCATTAAGAGGTGTTAACTATCCCACGCAGAGAAGTCTGCTTACAGGACATAACAGGTTCTTCACGTACCGTGCACCGTGTCACCTGAATGTTAAATGGGGCTCCGGTAATTCAGTATCCACCGCCGAATCATCTTTCACCATCACCACGCGTCCATTAAGGCCAATGTGACGAGGCCATAGATAGACGCCGCGTTAAAACGGGGGGGGGGGGGAGCAAGAAAAACGTCGTACTACGTGACATCACAACACCCTGCACACAGCCATAGTGGCTGATTATGGTGCGCATCATTTACGAATATGTGGTTTAAGTGGTTGAGAGTAGATTTTGGTGTAAATTGATCACGATGCTTTGCGTAGCCTGCATTTAAAATTTCATGCGTAGGTGCGAGAGCAGATATGAGTGGGTGAGTGCGTGAGTAAGCCGGTAAGTGAGTATGTGGGTGGATGGAGGGAGCTGGGCGGGCACGGCATTGGCTGGAGTGGAGGTGGACTGATGCGGTACGGGAGGATGTGGAGCTGAGTGGGCTTTGCCGACGACTGGTACCAGTGGTGTCGAGATCGGCCTCTGCGGGGAGGCTCGTGAAGGATGCTTCTACTTGGCAGTTGGCGACAATCGCCCTCCAACAACAACGGAGGAGTGACACTCACAACAACGAGCGGAACACCGGATGATAAATATGCAGCAATTTGGCACAGTACGGGGTACAGGTGGTGCTGACAGTCATCTCAGTCAGCCAACCCATGGCACCTGGGCCTGTTCCAGGACCTCCGGTCAGCCAGCCTTCGACACTTCACGTGACTTCAAAGTGCACCTGGCCTGGCACAGGCGCTGTGGTAACGTCATTGTCACTTATTGGCGAATGGTGACGGTTGATAATGCAGCGGTGGTTGTGAGAGATGACATTTTGGGGGGGGGGGGGGGGGGCGCCAACCCTGACCAGCTGTGAACCTCACGTCGCCCGCAGCCACCAGTGGCCACAGGGAGTTCTGGATGGGTGCGAGGGGCTGGTAACCCCCCTCCACCTTCAACTAAATCACCACACATTCACGTGCGAGCACTTGGGTCTCTGTGAGTCGATGGATCTCTGTGTGGTGAGTCTATGGGTCTCTGTGATAGTCCGTGGGTCTCTGTGAGGTGAGTCTATGTGTCTCTGTGTGGTGAGTTTATGTGTCTCTGTTTTGTGAGTCTATAGGGCTCTGTGCGAGTCTGTTTGAGTCGGTGGTTCTCTGTGTGATGAGTCTATGCGTTTTTGTATAACTCTATGGGTATCTGTGGGGTGAGTCTATGAGTCCTCTGTGGGGTGAGTCTATGCGTCTCTGTCTGATGAGTCTATGGGTCTCTGTGGTGAGTCTATGGGGCTCTGTGGTGAGTCCGTGTGTTTGTGTGGTGAGTCTATAGACCTCTGTGCGAGTCTGTGGGTGTGTTTGAGTCTGTGGTTCTGTGTGATGAGTCTATGCGCTTTTGTGTAGGTCTATGGGTCTCTGTGTGGTAATTAGATGGGTATGTGTGGCGAGTCTGTGGGTCTCTGTGCGAGTATGGTTACGATTGAGTCTATGGGTATCTGTCTGGTGAGTCTATGTGTCTCTCTGTGGTGAGTCTATGTCTCTGTTTGGTGAGTCTATAGGGCTCTGTGCGAGTCTGTGGATCTGTTTGAGTCTGTGGTTCTCTGTCTGATGAGTATATGGGTCTTTGTGGTGAGTCTATGGTTCTCTGTGCAAGTCTGAGGGTCTGTGCGTAGTGCGTGTATAGGTCTATGTGTGATGACTCTATGGGTCTCTATGTGATGGATATCTATGGTGCACATATCCTGGCACAAGCGCCGTGGTGTCGTCACCACTACTTAGTGGAGAATGCTCCTCCCACTACTCCTGCTTGTTGTTGTGCTCGGGAAGGAGAGATAAAACTAGATCTCAACGATTTTCATTTTACCAGGTAAGGTCCACTGAGATGAACATCTCTTTTATTACGCGCTTTTATTTAACTCACTCTGTCTGTTGTTGTTGTTGTATCCTCAAATCTTGCAACTCAATTTTAACCCACTTCCCAATGTGGTATCGACTGCAAACTTGGTATACTTATGTCATACTGATGACAAAACTACATTATATGAAAAAAAAGTATTTTAAACATTCATTTTTATGTTATGTTTCGGCTTGGGTCTAATTGTCCACGCTCAACTGACGTTGGCTGTAAATCACCACGGCCCCTTACGTTATGGCAAGCATCGGGGCCACTTCCTGGAGTCGTGGTACATTTAATTTAATTAAAGCGTTTTAAAAAAACAAAGTACTTTTAAATATTACTTATTCAGAAGCGACTTGCCACCAATAATAGCTCAAACGAAGTGGCTCATCATCACGTGTAAATTATAGCAGCCAAATACTTTAAACGAATATTCATATTCTTGGTTCTTTCGGTAAAGTCACGTAAATAGAAAACCAAAAAAAAAAAAGAGTAATAAATCGAATAAATTGCTTTTATTATTTTCAATTTATCTCATTTTTTTAACTTAAAAAATAGATTTGTTTTTGTTTTCTATTTACGTGACTTTACCGAAAGAACCAATTATATTAATTCCTGCCCTCAACGAAAGTTTTAAGTCAAAACTTTAAACGAATGTATCTTAATGTGGAGAGAGAAACCGGAGGACCCGGAGAAAAATCCACGCGACCACAGGGAGAGACAGAGACACGCAAACTCCAAATATACAGCAGGCATCAGGGTCGGGATCGAACCTACAAACTCCTGTATACCAGGCGAGGTAGTTAGGGGGGAAAGCAGAGACAGCGAGAGGGAAGATAATTAGTCAAACTCACACTCAGTATTACTCACCAACCACGATACACTCACCATCACACTCACCATGATACTCACCATCATACTCACGCATTCACCATCATACTCACCATGATACTCACCATCATACTCACGCATTCACCATCATACTCACCATCATACTCACGCATTCACCATCATACTCACACACAAGCCAACACACATTAACAGTCGCCATTCACCACGACGTGGCGGTGACGTCACCACAATAACCCAGGTGCCATGGATTGACGGCTGTGCCAGGCTAAGTGCAGGAGGAGGTCACGGGCCAGACTCAGGTGCCATGGGCCGACTGCTCTGCCTGGCTCGGTACAAGAGGAGGGCTAGACCCTGGTGCTATGGGTTAACTCGTGTGCCACCACCTGCACAACCACCACAGTAACAACCACACAACTATAATCACAACAATAACCACGACCAACAACTGTAACCACAACTATAACTTAACCACAACTATAATGTAACCACAACTATAATGTAACCACAACTATAATGTAACCACAACTATAATGTAACCACAACTATAATGTAACCACAACAGCAGCAGCAGCAGGGCCGAGCTCTGCTTGAAGCTGCGCCGCGAACTCCGCAGAACGTGACGTCTGTGGGCCAGGCGCCTCCTCTGTCTCCTCCCACCGCCGCCGCCACTGCTGATGTGGACACACCGCGCGAGGTTCTCACCTTCAGGCTGAGTCGACGTAGAGGAGGCCCAGCGAGCCGCCGCTTCAGAAGCTTCCGCTCGCCACTGACGGTGGCCGTGAGCGGGAATCCAAACCAGCCGCTCGCCACCCACAATGCACTGCGCGCGCCGCCCTCCACCTCGGCCACCGGCAAACCCGACGGAAGTGGCAGCGGGGGGAGGGGGTGGGGCATGGGGGGGAGGGGGGTGGGGCATGGGGGGTTGAGGGGGGTGGGCATGGGGGGTGAGGGGGGGTGGGGCATGGGGGGGTGAGGGGTGAGGGGCATGTGGGGTGAGGGGGGTGGGGCATGGGGGGTGATGGGGGAGGTGGGGCATGGGGGCGTGAGGGGGAGGGGCATGGGGGAGGAGGGGTGAGGGGCATGGGGGGTGAGGGGGGGGAGGGCGAGTTGGGGGTGGGGCATGGGGGGTGAGGGGGTGGGGCATGGGGGGTGAGGGGGAGGGGCATGGGGGGGAGGGGGGTGGGGCATGGGGGGGGAAAGGGTGGGGCATGGGGGGTGAGGGGGTGGGGCATGGGGGGGAGGGGGGTGGGGCATGGGGGGAGGGGGAGGGGCATGGGGGGGAGGGGGGGGGAGGGGCATGGGGGGTGAGGGGGAGGGGCATGGGGGGGGTGAGAGGGGAGGGGCATGGGGGGTGAGGGGGAGGGGCATGGGGGGGTGAGGGGGGAGGGGCATGGGGGGGTGAGGGGGAGGGGCATGGGGGGTGAGGGGGGAGGGGCATGGGGGGGTGAGGGGGGAGGGGCATGGGGGGGGAGGGGGGTGGGGCATGGGGGTGAGGGGGAGGGGCATGGGGGGTGAGGGGGAGGGGCATGGGGGTGAGGGGGAGGGGCATGGGGGGGTGAGGGGGGAGGGGGGAGGGGCATGGGGGGGGAGGGGGGGGGCATGGGGGTGAGGGGGAGGGGCATGGGGGGGTGAGGGGGAGGGGGGAGGGGCATGGGGGGGGAGGGGGATGGGGCATGGGGGGTGAGGGGCATGGGGGGGGTGAGGGGGGAGGGGCATGGGGGGTGAGGGGGAGGGGCATGGGGGGTGAGGGGGAGGGGCATGGGGGGTGAGGGGGAGGGGCAGGGGGGTGAGGGGGAGGGGCATGGGGGGTGAGGGGGGGGGCATGGGGGGGTGAGGGGGGAGGGGCATGGGGGGTGAGGGGGAGGGGCATGGGGGGGTGAGGGGGGAGGGGCATGGGGGGGTGAGGGGGGGGGCATGGGGGGGGGAGGGGGGTGGGGCATGGGGGTGAGGGGCATGGGGGGTGAGGGGGAGGGGCATGGGGGTGAGGGGGAGGGGCATGGGGGGGTGAGGGGGAGGGGGGGGGGCATGGGGGGGGAGGGGGAGGGCATGGGGGTGAGGGGGAGGGGCATGGGGGGGTGAGGGGGGAGGGGGGAGGGGAGGGGCATGGGGGGGGAGGGGGATGGGGCATGGGGGGTGAGGGGCATGGGGGGGGTGAGGGGGGGGGGCATGGGGGGTGAGGGGGAGGGGCATGGGGGGGTGAGGGGGAGGGCATGGGGGGGGAGGGGGTGGGGCATGGGGGGGTGAGGGGGGGGGGGTGGGGCATGGGGGGTGAGGGGGGAGGGGCATGGGGGTGAGGGGGGGGGGCATGGGGGGGTGAAGGGGGAGGGGCATGGGGAAAGGGGCATGGGGGGTGGAGGGGGGAGGGGCATGGGGGGGGAGGGGGGGGGCATGAGGGGGTGAGGGGGGAGGGGCATGGGGGGGTGAGGGGGGGAGGGGGGGCATGGGGGGTGAGGGGCATGGGGGGGTGAGGGGGGAGGGGCATGGGGGGAGGGGGAGGGGCATGGGGGGGTGAGGGGGGAGGGGCATGGGGGGTGAGGGGGGAGGGGCATGGGGGGGGTGAGGGGGTGGGGCATGGGGGGGTGAGGGGCATGGGGGGTGAGGGGCATGGGGGGTGAGGGGGGAGGGGGGGGGGAGGGGGGTGAGGGGGAGGGGCATGGGGGGGTGAGGGGGGAGGGGCATGGGGGGGTGGGGGGATGGGCATGGGGGGGGAGGGGGGTGGGGCAGGGGGGGTGAGGGGCATGGGGGGGGGTGAGGGGGGAGGGGCAGGGGGGGTGAGGGGCATGGGGGGTGAGGGGGAGGCGCATGGGGGGGGAGGGGGGTGGGGCATGGGGGGGTGAGGGGGAGGGCATGGGGGGGGAGGGGGGTGGGGCATGGGGGGGTGAGGGGGGGGGGCATGGGGGGGTGAGGGGCATGGGGGTGAGGGGGGGGCAGGGGGGGTGAAGGGGGAGGGGCATGGGGGGGAGGGGCATGGGGGGGTGAGGGGGGAGGGGCATGGGGGGGGAGGGGGCATGGGGGGGTGAGGGGGGAGGGGCATGGGGGGGGAGGGGGGGGGGTGGGGGGCATGGGGGGGAGGGGCATGGGGGGGGGAGGGGGGAGGGGCATGGGGGGTGAGGGGGAGGGGCATGGGGGGTGAGGGGGAGGCGCATGGGGGGGGAGGGGGGTGGGGCATGGGGGGGTGAGGGGGAGGGCATGGGGGGGGAGGGGGGTTGGGCATGGGGGGGTGAGGGGGGTGGGGCATGGGGGGGTGAGGGGCATGGGGGTGAGGGGGGGGCATGGGGGGGTGAAAGGGGAGGGGCATGGGGGGGGAGGGGCATGGGGGGGTGAGGGGGGAGGGGCATGGGGGGGGAGGGGGAGGGGCATGGGGGGGTGAGGGGGGAGGGGCATGGGGGGGGGAGGGGGGAGGGGCATGGGGGGTGAGGGGCATGGGGGGTGAGGGGGAGGCGCAGGGGGGGGAGGGGGGGGGGCATGGGGGGTGGGGGGAGGGCATGGGGGGGGAGGGGGGTGGGGCATGGGGGGGTGAGGGGGGTGGGGCATGGGGGGTGAGGGGCATGGGGGGGGGGGGGGGGGGGCATGGGGGGTGAGGGGGAGGGGGGGGGGGGGAGGGGCATGGGGGGTGAGGGGGGAGGGGCATGGGGGGGAGGGGGAGGGGCATGGGGGGGGAGGGGGGAGGGGCAGGGGGGGTGAGGGGGGAGGGGATGGGGGGTGAGGGGGGAGGGGCATGGGGGGGGGGGGAGGGGCATGGGGGGGAGGGGGAGGGGCATGGGGGGGGAGGGGGAGGGGCATGGGGGGGTGAGGGGGGGAGGGGCATGGGGGGGTGAGGGGGGGGGCAGGGGGGTGAGGGGCATGGGGGGGGGGAGGGGCATGGGGGGTGAGGGGGGGGGAGGGGTATGGGGGGTGAGGGGGAGGGGCATGGGGGGTGAGGGGGGAGGGGCATGGGGGGTCGCGAGGGGGGAGGGGACTTGAAGGTGGTCGCGAGGGGAGGCAGGGAGGGGCATGGGGGAGGGGCATGGGGGGAGGAGCTCATGGCTGTGACATAAGGGGGGGAGTGGGTTACTTGTAGCCCCCGCGTCTCGCGCCACTGGCAGTTTGGCCGTT
>NW_026892092.1:0-15704 GCF_015708825.2 Lethenteron reissneri
GTGTGTGCGTGTGTGCGTGTGCGGTGTGTGTGTGTGCGTGTGTGTGTGTGTGCGTGTGTGCGTGTGTGTGCGTGTGTGCGTGTGTGGTGCGTGTGTGCGTGTGTGTGTGCGTGTGGGTGCGTGTGTGCGTGTGTGCGCGTGTGTGCGTGTGTGCGTGTGTGCGTGTGTGGTGTGGCGTGCGTGTGTCGTGTGTGTGCGTGTGTGCGTGTGTGCGTGTGTGTGTGTGTGCGTGTGTGTGCGTGTGTGTGTGTGTGTGCGTGTGTGGTGTGTGTGTGCGTGTGTGTGCGTGTGTGTGCGTGTGTGTGCGTGTATGTGTGCGTGTGTGTGTGGTGCGTGTGTGTGCGTGTGTGTGTGGCGTGTGTGTGTGCGTGTGTGCGTGTGGTGTGTGCGTGTGTGTTTGTGTGTGCGTGTGTGTGTGTGTGCGTGTGTGTGTGCGTGTGCGTGTGTGCGTGTGGTGGTGTGTGCGTGTGTGCGTGTGTGCGTGTGTGGTGTGTGTGTGTGTGTCGTGGTGTGTGTGTGCGTGTGTGTGCGTGTGTGTGTGTGCGTGTGGTGCGTGTGTGCGTGTGTGCGTGTGTGCGTGGTGTGTGCGTAGTGTGTGTGCGTGTGTGTGTGGCGTGTGTGTGTGCGTGTGTGCGTGTGTGTGTGGGTGGTGTGTGTGCGTGTGTGTGTGCGTGTGTGTGCGTGTGTGTGTGTGCGTGTGTGTGCGTGTGTGTGTGGGTAGCGGTAGTGTAGCGGTTAGCGCGCTGCGCTATGAACCTGGCGACCCGGGTTCGATTCCCGCTCACGGCTAACACCAGTGACGATTATCTGAACCGGTCCTGGGCCTCCCCTAGGTCGACTCAGCCTTAAATGAGTACCTGGTGCGTGTGTAAACATCGCCACTAGGGAGACAAAGGCGGTCGGGCGTGGTGCTGGCCACCCACCCCCTCGTGTACCGTTCCGGCCTTCATAGGTGCTCGCTAACAGCACTTGCCCCTACAGTCTGTTCAGGCTATACGGGGGATCTTTATCTTTGTGTGCGTGTGTGCGTGTGTGCGTGTGTGTGCGTGTGTGTGTGTGTGCGTGTGTGTGCGTGTGTGTGTGTGCGTGTGTGCGTGTGTGTGGGTGTGTGTGTGCGTGTGTGTGCGTGTGTGCGTGTGCGTGTATGCGTGTGCGCGTGTGTGTGTGCGTGTGTGTGTGTGCTGTGTGGTGCGTGTGTGTGTGCGTGCGTGTGTGTGTGTGCGCCTGTGTGTGTGCGTGTGTGTGCGCGTGTGTGTGCGTGTGTGTGTGCGTGTGTGTGTGCGCGCGTGTGTGTGTGTGCGCGTGTGTGCGTGTGTGTGTGTGCGTGTGTGCGTGTGCGTGTGTGAGTCCGCGCGTTGTGTGCGTGTGTGTGTGCGCGCGCGTGTGTGTGCGTGTGCGGAGCGGTGGTGTAGCGGTTAGCGCGCTGCGCTACAAACCCGGCGAACTGAGGTCGATTCTCGCTCACGACCGACACCAGTGACGATTATCTGAACCGGTCCTGGGACTCCCCTATCTCCACTCAGCCTCAAATGAGTACCCGGTGCGGTGTGTAAAAACATCGTCACTGGGGAGACAAAGGCTGCTGGGCGTGGTGCTGGCAACCCACCCCTCGTGTGCCGTGCCGGCATTGAAAGGTGCTACTCGCGAACAGCACTTGTCCCAACACTCTGTTAAGGCTATACGGGGGGGGGGCGAATCTTTGTCTTTGTATTGAGCAAAGCATCGCCCGCATCTTCGAAGGTGTCAGACGCTGTCGTGTGTTGTGAACAAAGGCATTGGGGGGGGGGGGGGGCTGAATGGTCGATGCTAAACAGCTGATTGCCCTCACGGCCACCGTAGTGGCCAACGGAGGCCCCGAACCAAACAACAACAACAACAATAAGAAACCAACAGATTCAGTGTCTGGCCAGAGGCTTCGAGGGGACATGCGTCTATGACGGTATTCTGGCTACCACCCACCCCAACCGCCCCCCCCCCCCCCACTCAGTGTTCCTCCAGGAACTCCACGCGGTCACTCGAGGCTGCCACTGCGGAATGTCCCAACCACTCACTTGTCGGGAGCTCCATCGGTAGGTGCCCCATGGGCATATCCGGAGCACGTGGGAGTCCAGCGGACCGGTTCCTGCCTGCTGCAGTCACCACGAGGGGTGGACTGTCTTTCACGTCCGACAAGAACAACTGTCAGACAACGGACACTGCAACTTCTTCCATTGTATCTGTAGCAGAGGAATTTGCGTCTGGTACAGATACAATGGAATGCTGATCTGTGCCCGGGTGACGATCAGCGGATGGCTCCCGATTGGTCAGCCATGCTGTGTAGGTTGATGATCTGATAATTGCTGCTCACTCTTGAGAAGAAGTTGGGGACGCTTCTGCTGAAACTGGAGTGTGCCAATACAAAATGGGGCTTGACCATCATCCGCACGAAAACGAAACACCTGGCTGGGTATTATACTGTATCTGATCAAATAATCCCCCCCACTCTAAACTCTCCGTGAATGATGGGGCAGTTGTGGAGAGAGTGGGGGCGATCCCATACTTGGCCAGTGGCTTATAACCAGCTCCAGTTTGGCAGCAGAGATTGCACTTTGATTTAGTCAAGCCGTACTACATCTTCATCAGCTGCGTAACACTGTGTGGAAACTATACCCCGCCTGTCGCTCCATATACTCTGGGTCTTCTCAGCCACAATTATGCCATCCCCTCTCTACGCTTGTGAAACGTGGAATCCTTGAAAGAAACATCTGTGCCGGCTTGAAACATTTAGGCTGGCCTGCCTATGATCAATTCTGGGTTTAACCAAACTTTGATTGTGCGAGGAGCTCAGAGATCCTTGAAAGATCTGGACACATTCCCATCAACGAGCTTCTCCAGCAAGCAAGGCTAAGTTAGCTGGGTCATGTAGCCCACATGCCAAGCCACGGAATGCTTAAGCAGCTTCTGTTTGGCCGGATATGGGTGGCTAAACGGGCATGGCACGGGCTGGAGAGAAGATTGTCTCATGCGGTATAGAGGATGTGGAGCTGATTGAACTTAACCATGTCAATATCGGCCTCTGTGGAGGAGGCACGTGAAGGACGCTACTGGACAGTCGTCCCCCAATAAGAACGTAGGGCAAGAGGAGCGACGCTCACAACAACGATTTGAGCGCCGGGTGGCTAAACGCGTTGAGTTGGTACATTGGGGAATAGCCCGGGTGCATCTGCCAGTTATTTCAGTCAGTTAACCTGCAACCCTGAGGTCTGTCCTGTGACCTCCTGCCAGCGAGTCGTCGACACTTCATGCGTGGCCTCGAGTTGTGCAGCTCGCCTGGCACAATCGCGGTGGTGGCATCACCGCCACGTCGTGGGCACACGGCGGCTGATGTTGCACGTCTCCCGTGTGTGTTCACACCGTCGCGTGTGTTGGTACTCTGTGCAGGCGCGCGTGGTACAAGTGTGCTTGGACAGGTGTGTGCGCCTTGGCATGTGCGTGTGTGTGGGGAGCGGTAGTGTAGTGGTTAGCGCGCTGCGCTACGAGCCCTGCGACCCGGGTGCGATTCCCGCTCATGGCAAACATCAGTTACAATTATCTGAACCGGTCTGGGGCCTCCCCTAGGTCGACTCAGACTCAAATGAGTACCTGGTGCGATGTGTAAACATCGCCACTAGGGAGACAAAGGCGGCCAGGCGTGGTGTTGGCCACCCACCCCTCCTGTGCCGTGCGGGCATTTATGGGTGCTCGCTAACAGCACTTGCCCCAACAGTTTGTTAAGGCTATACGGGGGATCTTTGCCTTTGTATGAGTGTGCGCATATGTATGTGTGCATCATAGATTCTGGCTAACAGCACTTGCCCTGAGCACTTGTGTAGTCTGTGCGTGTGCACTTGTGATGCCACAGTGTCAGCACGTGTGTGTGTGAGAGAGCGTATGTGCAGCGGTTAGCGCGCTGCGCTAGCCAGAGTTCGATTCTCTCTCATGGCCAACACCAGTGACGATTATCTGAACCGGTTTTGGGCCTCCTCTAGGTCTACCAAGCCTCAAATGAGTACCTGGTACGCCACTGGGGAGACAAAGGTGGCCAGCGGTGCAGCGGTTAGCGCGCTGCGCTAGCCAGAGTTCGATTCTCTCTCATGGCCAACACCAGTGACGATTATCTGAACCGGTTTTGGGCCTCCTCTAGGTCTACCAAGCCTCAAATGAGTACCTGGTACGCCACTGGGGAGACAAAGGTGGCCAGCGGTGGTGCTGGTCACCCACCCCCTCGTGTGCCGTGCCGGCCTTCGTAGGTGCTCGCTAACAGCACTTTCTCCTGCAGTCGGTTAAGGCTATACGGGGGATCTTTGTTTTTGCGCGGTGAGTATATGTGCGCATGTGTGCGTGTGCGCGTGTGTGCACGTGTGTGCACGTGTGCGCGCGTGCGTGTGCGTGTGTGCACGTGTGCGCGCGCGCGTGATGACACCCGCACTACGAGGAGGCTGCGGTGCTTCTTACGTCTGCAGAGCGGGCGCGGCGCACTGCGAGGGGAGGAGGTGGAGGAGGTGGAGGAGGATGGAGGAGGGGGCCCAGGGCTGCCGGGCGGCTTCCGGCCACCGGACCCAAAACGAGGGAGCTGCCCCAGAGGTCGACTCAGCAGCACGCGGGGTCCGCGCCCCTCCCGCGCGTCGCTCTCTCATTCATCTCACGGTGCCGCCGATGATGCTGCTGCTGCTGCTGCAGATGCAGATGCTCGCCACCTCGACAACAGCAGCAGCAGCAGTAGAAGCCGGCTTGCTCCACGCTGCGGGGGAGGGAGTCAGCTGCTCCTGGATTTGCGGGAAATAAGAATGCTGCTGTCACATGACTTCTCTTACCATTTGGCAGCCGATGATGCGAATAAGCTGTCAGACAAAAAAACATCGTGCTCGTGTCTTAGGTGGCTCTGTGTGCGTGTGTTTCTGTGTGTGTGTGTCTGTGTGTGTCTGGTGTGTCGTGTGTGGTGTCTGTGTGTGTCTGTGTGTGTGTGTCTGTGTCTGTGTGTGTGTGTGTCTGTGTGTGTCTGTGTGTGTGTGTCTGTGTGTGTGTCTGTGTGTGTGCGTCTGTGTGTGTGTGTTGTGTGGTGTCTGGTGTGTGTTTCTGTGTGTATGTGTCTGTGTGTGTCTGGTGTGTCTGTGGTGTGTGTCTGTGTGTGTGTCTGTGTGTGTGTCTGTGTGTGTCTGTGTGTGTCTGTGTTTCTGTGTGTATGTGTGTGTGTGTCTGTGTGTGTCTGTGTGTGTGTGTCTGTGTGTGTGTGTCTGTGTGTGTGTCTGTGTGTGTGTGTCTGTGTGTGTGTCTGTGTTTCTGTGTGTCTGTGTGTGTCTGTGTTGTCTGTGTGTGTCTGTGTGTGTGTGTCTGTGTGTGTGTCTGTGTGTGTGTGTGTGTGTGTGCAGCGGCGGTGTGGCTGTTGAGTGTGCAGGCGGTGCAACTGCACCGGGGTTTACGGGAGGCACAGAAGCAACGACTGCGGATATGGGGTTAATTGGATTGGTGAGGGGGGGGGAGCACTTCGCCCATTGCGTCAGGGCCCATGTCAACGAAGCAGCACCGCGGCTGCGTGGCATAGAAGGTGGATTCGATGTTTGTGTTGGAGGGCAGAGACAGAATGTCACCGATTCTGGGTGAGAATGTTGAGCGGCGAACTGTAATTAAATTGGGTTCTCAATTGTCGTAAGTTGTCAGTCTCAGCCTGGTCACCAAACAATACACACAGCAGAGTAAAATAAAACATACTGCAGTTTATATTGGTAATGCACATTACATAATGTACTGTATGTTGATTAACCGTGAATAACCCAACGAATAAAAAAATATCCATTGTCATTTATATGACGACATTAACCCCCCCTCGCCCCTCTGGTCGTCGCACCTGATTGGCTCACAAGTGATGACGTCACATTCACCCAGCCCTCTATTTAAGACTGAAACAGGAGGCGGATTTCTCCACGATTCTGGTTGTTGCCTGATGCTGGTCGTTGTTATTATTGGCGACACGCCGCGGTACTCGAATTGTAAATGTTGTGGCCTTACTCTCCAGCACACCGGTATGCTGTACTAGTAACGCATTGGCACGTTAAGTTTTACGTGACAAACATTTACTAATTGCCCGTGGTGTATGGTGGCAGGTTTAACGACACATTTATATTTACGCGATCTAACCCAAAAACTGTTTATGTTTGTCCTTGCAATGAATGTTGGCCAGGCCCCTGTGTTGTGGTTTGAATGGGTCAATACATGAGTCAAAGAGTCACGATGCTCAAATTGGCACCGAGCGACGCTCGCCTTCGTTGGCAGCGCTGATTTAGCAGTGGACATTCCACATTCCTATGGCAGGATCAGTCTGTCCATAGGACAAGCGCTGTCGATATCCCGCATCACGTAAGCGTACTTAAAAGTTCACAGTAAGCAAAAAGCAATAAATAGAAGATAAAAAGATGTAACCCATGAAAATAGTATCTGCAAAAATAAGCTTGCAATAATGCAGAATCATGTATTTATTATTATTGCAGTGGTGCTGTTCCTGAGTGCGCTGCGTGATCGCACGATACTCGTGGTGTTTCCTGTAGCGCGAGTTGAGATGCAGTTTGCGCTTGAATTCCTTTCGTCGTGCACTCAAGTTGTTTTGCCCTCTATGTAATTGGACAAAAATGGTCACAGATTTAAAAACTAAAATGATCCAGGCGGTTGGATGGTTGGCCACCACGGTTGATGTCTTGGGTTCGAATCGAGGATTTCATCAGCCGTGTCGATGCGGAGTTATCAAGTGTAGAGTGGTCATGGTCTCAGGGCAGCCACAATTGACTGCGCCAAAAATATCCAAAATGTTGTGAATAGACCGATCACGTCTCTGAGAACCTTGTATACCCGCTTGATGATTGTGATGTGGTTACAGTATTTAAATCACCAATCAAAAGGTTGTAAGTTCGGATTTGTGCTGGCGGTTGAATCATCACGTGAAGCTGATGGGGGATCGATACAATAGTTACCAACTAGCAGAAAGTCATGATTGGTTGTCCTATAGGAGACTGACCGCCAACACTGGCTCAAGGAACATCAAGAGGGAATGAGGACCGCGTCGCCATGGTTCCATGGTGGAGTCACGGCCAACTTGGCTACGTGGCGCTTTACAACGGCGCCACGGTGGCGAAATGTTAACTTCCTCGCCTGGTACACAGGAGGTCATGGGTTCGATCCCTACATTGATGCCGGCTGTATATTTGGAGTTTGCATGGCTGTCTCCCCGTGGTCGCGTCGACCACGGTTTAGCCCTCCACATGTATCATCAAATCGCGTGTTTAAAGTATTTGGCTGCTATACATGTCACGTGATGATAAGCCACTTCGTTGAGCTATCGTTAGTGATAGCCAGGTCGCTTCTATAAAAAAAGCTGAAAAGCCAAGTGGGCCTTGCCTGGTAAAATTAACAGTTTAGTTTAGTTTACCAGTGGCGAGTGATGTCTCCTTGGGTCCTGCCTGGCAATCCCCCACCGTACACGCTAAAATATGGTCAACCAACACTCACGACCAAAACGGCTCGGAACCGACCGTCATCTAGCAGTGCTTGAAGGAAGTTGAAGAAAATCGAATGGCGCGCATAGTCATCGTCATCATCCTCGTCGTCGTCATCGTCACCAGCAGCCATGGTCAATCCACCGCTGGCATTGATGCGTCAACTCACAGCCGCTGCCACCCGCCCCACGAATCTGCGACGTGACAATCCACCCAGCGTCCGGGCACGCGGACCGATCCCGTCGCTTCCTCCCCTGCAGATGCACTCCGGGTCCTCCGGTTTTTCTCTACTACACATTTAGAATCGACATCACGCGTTTAGAGTATTTGGCTGCTGCTATAAATTGCCACGTGACGATGATAAGCCGCTTCGTTGAGCTATCATTTGTGGTCAGGTCGCTTCTAAAAAATAGCTATGTAGCTCAATTGGTCCTTACTTGGTAAAATATAAAAGTTTAGTTTGAATAGCGTATCCTCCAAATACAAAGCCCAGTCTTATTTAACGGACTTCCAGCGTGCTGCTTGCTTTTGCTTTTTCTTACCTTTTGCAGAAATTAGTCATTTGGTGGGATTGTCTGCTCCTAAGCCGACCTAAACCGGCTCATACGCTGCGGTGGCGGCGGTAATTATAGGGGAAGCTCCAAAGCTCGCTCCATAAACCACGTGCTCCATCTGTCGGAGACTTAAATTGCCGGAAACATGACACGGATTAAGTCGCTCTTTGGCTCAGTCAGAGAGCGAGTCCAGGCAATGGCCCTAAAAGATCAGCCCCCTTGGGGATTGGTGGTGTGGAGGGGGGGTGCCGGCGTAGGCGGCGTTGGTGGCGGTGAACGGTGGTCCAGCGGTTAGCGTGCCGTGATGCGAACCTGACGACCCGAGTTCCATTACCGCTCAGGGCCAACATCGGTGAAGAATAATCTGAACCAGTCCTGGGCCTCCCCTAGGTCGACTCAGCCTGAAATGCGTACCTACTGGGGCGTGTAAACATCGCCACTGGGGAGACAAAGGCGGTCTCGGTCGGTGGTGCTGGCCACCCACCCCGTCGTGTGCTCTGCCGGCCTTCACAGGTGCTACTGGCTAACAGCACTTGCCCCAACAGTCTGTTAAGGCTACACGGGGGGTGGGGGGTGTCTTTGGTGGTGCTGGGTCAAATTAAAGCGAAACCGGTCGAGGTTGTTGTCCTGTCTCCGAAGTTCTGCTCCTATGCAGGCTCGGTCTTGCCTCCTCCGCCCCTCCTCCTCCTCATCGTCGTCGCCGTGCAATTAGTGGAGAGGCGACGCGCGCACCGCCCGCGTCGCGTGCGGGCCATGTGGGAGCGAGCGAGACGCGGTCGCTTCCACGGACTCGCAGGCGTCGATCGACGAGAGAGTAACGGCAGAAGAGCCGCGCACATTGTAAGCGGGACATGGTGCGGGCTGGCTGACCACAAGTCGCCGCGTGGTCAGTGCAAGTTGGTCAATAATATTTAAAGTAAACTATTAAACTATGTTGTTGTTGTTGTTTACTGTTACCAGGTGAGGCCCCACTGAACTGTGTGGCTCTTTTTTCAGAAGCGACCTGGCCACAATTGACAGCTCAACGAAGTGGCTTATCACGAGGACATTCATAGCAGGCGATCACTCTAAGCGCGTGATGTTGATTCTAAATGTGGAGGGGAAAAGCGCAGGACCCGGAGAAAAATCCACGCGACCACGGGGGGAGAGAGAGACTCGCAAACTCCAAAGATACAGCAGCAACAGCAGGCGCCATGGTCGGGATCGAACCCCCGACCTGCATACCAGGAGAACATAACAACAATACAATCTGCTTCAATTTCAAATACCACTGCCCCCTCCCCAGAGGAGGGTGACCCGAGCGTGGAGCAGTAAATCCGGTGCTGCATCTGCCCCTCACCCTGACGACGCGGCTGCCCCAGTCACCGACGAGGGTGCAATGTGGCCACCATCTGTCGAGCAAAGGATGCTCACCGCATCGCGAGGCGCTTTCAGATGCGCTTGTGCGGCCGTCTGGAACGATCTTGCTTCCCATATTAGGAAGCCACTGGGAGCTATGCACTTGTTAATCTTCATTGACAGGCTCGTTTCTTTAGAACCACTTTCTGTGTTTAGTTTGTTGTGCTTCCTCCGCACCTGCGATTAGCACGGTTGGCTACGCTAAATACGATCAGCACACACACAGAGTTCAACATACATGCATTTGCATGGTGGCTTTTCGGTGTGTGAATATCAGCAGGCGATAAATCCACACACCATCATTCATTTGTCATCAATGACCGAGACAGTTAAACAGCTGCGAGATGTTTTCATCCACTTGCCGTCCGGTGCAGGTGGCATCATCGTGAATTGCCGCTGGTTCCTCCGCTATTATTTACGTGCCGCCGTATCGCAGTGGGTACCTATAAAGCAGTGGAGTGTGGCTTTCGCGTCCTAGTGTGGCACAAGGAGCAATGCTTCACGCGTGTGACGGCAATTGAAAAAACATTTTAATGGGAAAACTCCACGCAGCACCGTACTTATCCTTGACGGGAGCGGCAGCGCAGTGGCTACTGCATTGCACTATGCAACCATCACCTAAGTTTGATTCCTAACCAGGCCTAACATGAGTGGCCAGCGAAATCAGCTGAAGATATCATTATCATCATTATTGCCGTTTATTTTGATTGCGCAACCCCAGTTACGAATGCTTTCATGTGCAACGAGGCGAGAGGATTTGACGTAACACTCGTAGTGTCATCATCATCACCACCATCACCGTCATCATCACCATCGTCATCATCACCATCGTCATTTTCACCATCATAACCATCACCGTCAACATCATCACCATCATCACCATCGTCATCATCACCATTCATCACCATCACCGTCATCATTAGCATCATCGTCATCATCATCGTCGTCGCTGCTGTTGGGTGGAGCGCACCGACTTGTGTGGAACTCGAGTCCACACAGACCGCGCGAGGTGTGTCACGAGGTGTGTCACGAGGCGTGTCACCCGCCTCGCGATTCGACCTCCACCGCCCCGCGCACACCGTGGCATTGCGACGGCTTGGAGCTGCGATCCCAATGAGGACCCACTTGCCTCTCGTCTCTTGTTTGTCAAAGAGAGTTGCACGCGAGTTCGCCATGCTAGTGTAGTGACAAAGGATTGGTCACTTAGCAGCATAGCGCTTGTTGCTGGCAGAGAAGGGGATCTGCAGCTGCAGCAGCCCTGATTGACAGCAGGCCACGTGATAAACCAGAGAGGGGTGTAGGGGAAAGGTGACAGAAGGGGCACGTGAGGGATCCCGCTAGTAGGTTCTAGAAAGGGGCGTGGCTGGGCGGAGCGAGGCCTCGCCGGGGGGATTAAAGGGGACCCCGAGCGGGAGCTGGGGGCTGTCGCCTGGAGTGGGATCCCCTCGTCGTGCTGCTGGAGTCTTCATCGCCGTCTGCGTCTTCACCTTCTCGGCGTCGTCAGTCACGCAGTCTGCCAGCTGTCCTGACTGGGAGCTGTAGCTACTTGTGTGTGGACTGTTATGGCTGTTAATAAATACGGTGCCTCCTACTCTTCCTGTCTCTGAGTCAGTCACTACACTCGCGAGAGAGGCGGGGGTGCTGTATATCCCAGCAGCAACACGACTCACAGCGCACACCCAATGCCGGATTAAGCTAGTGCGGTGCCTGTAGCATGGTTTGAAAGGGCCCTAAATAAAAAAAACATAAATATAAAAACACGTATTTGTAGCTTGCATAGTAAAGTAATTGTATTTTTTTATTTGCTATACAGCCAGATAATATGACAAATCGCTAACCTTAAACACCCAGTCGTTCATAAAAGTTGAAGGCGGTATAGTACTATAGTAATAGAGCAAGTGCAGAATCACTGAACCGGAATTGATAGCTTGAAAGCATTTAGTGCGGGTTCCTTGAAAGTGCGGGCCCGTAACATATGTCGCTACTTTTGCTACGAGGATAAACCGGCACTGCGCACACCTCGGCCGTCTTGTCGCGTGGCTCATGTAGATGCGGAGCAATCAGGTGCGACGACCAGAGGGCGGTTGATGTCGTCATATACATTGAAATGTATGCCATCTAACCCCAAAACCCTCCCCACTATTATGAGTAACATTGGGCGCGCAAGCCGAACTGCTACGTATTAAACTGTTATCCGCTGCTGTGTGGAGCCAGAGGTCACCTGAAAGAGTCACCTGACAGAGGTCACCTGACAGAGGTCACCAGAGGTCAACAGAGGTCACCAGAGGTCAACAGAGGTCACCAGAGGTCACCTGGCAGAGGTCACCAGATGTCACCTGACAGCGTCTCGGAGCTGTTCTCCTCTTCCGCCAAGGGTTGCGCGGCTGCGTTGAGATCCCCGGACGGATGCTTCGTCGCGACAAGCAGCCAAATGTTACAATCTTCGTTCGTGTGGCTGCTGACTTAGAGAGAGCAACGGCTACAATGTCACCACATCCAGGGTGGTCAAACCCAGTTAACCGCGTCAGGAGTAGCGCGGAGTGCCTCGATCTGTGATGATGTCTCCTTCAGTGTTTGTGGGTCGGGGCATTGCGTCGTTACACATTGTACCGTCTCGTTCTGGATGACCACAGTCGCACCGCTACTACTGGAGAGTTTTACATTTTCCATTTGTGCGTCAGGATATCGCATCTGCCGCTGCCCTGGTTTGTGCAGTGGGTGGTGCGGTTTAGGGTGCACCATGAGCAGCTTCGTGGGAGATCAAACCCCATGGGATCTTCGGGTGGGTCTTTCACAACAAGGCGGTGTTTGCGAGTTCTATCGAACTCCACTCAGCTCGCCCAGCTTCTCATCGGCGTTGAACTCGCCTTGTTGAAGGTGAAGCGCATGGGGTCCAAGGGGCCTCGCTGCGTGACTTCAAGCGCACACTCAGAGGGAAGCTGTCACCACGCGCGGCCCGTGCCCACGTCAAACCCCATTTGTCCTCCTTCCCATCCCTCACGGGATCTTCAGAAGGCTCCTCCTACCCCCTCCCCCCTCCCTCCTCCCCCTCCCTCCTCCTCCTCCCCCCTCCCTCCTCCCCCTTCCCCCTCCTCCTCCTTCCCCCTCCTCCTCCCCTCCTCTCCCTGCCCCTCCTCTTTCTCCTTCCCCCTCCTCCCCCCTCCCTCCACCCCTCCCTCCTCCCCTCTCCTCCCCCTCCCCCCTCCTCCTCCTCCCCTCCCTCCTCCCCTCCCCCTCCTCCTCCTTCCCACCAGCCCTGCCTCTTGGCCCCTTTCTCTGCCTCTGCCCTCCTTTCGATTTTCCCGCCAAATCTCGGCCAATTCCTCCCCGCCCACGCCTCTGCTCCGGCCATTGTTCATTATTATTTACCTCGGGATGTCCTTACACGACCCATTTTACCGGCGTCGTTGATGAACATTATTATTATGTCCTGTGTACAATAGTGTTCACTCCTTTAACCCAATTAGCGCGTAATTACCATAAACTCGTGCACCGGTGTCTATATATGCACAGCGCACCTTAACCGATGCTTCACCCATCTTGCGTGACGAAGGCATCTTAGTCGACAGTCCGCGGGCGCAATACGCAGAGGGCAATACGCGGCCACGCGCCAAAAATGTCAATTTACAAAACCGCCGTCGAGAAACGGAGAACGCGCAAATCCCGCGCGGTCGCAATCACTTCGGACGGAGGAATCCTCGCACCTGCGTCCGATGCGCAGGACCCCCCCCCCCCCCCGCGGGCTCAAGTTGTCCTATGAGCTCTTCTTCTCCCTTCGTCAGCGGTAAAGGGGGGGGGGTGGAGATGAGCGCTGGATACGACTGCATTTTCGAATGCCCGTGTGGTAGCGACAGTTACATTTGATCGATTGGAGGACCGTTTTGCTCGAATGTTTCGTACTTTGATACTGGCATGAACAATATTATCAGAGAAAGTACTGTGTGTGTGGTTAATGCACAATTGATTATTTGCAAACAGATACCTATTTGGTGTTTGAACATCTTAACACCGCCTGTTTTAGTGTTCGAAAGGGTAAAACATATTCTTATTTTTCGTAGTTCAATGTGAATGTGCAATGTTGTTAAGGGACTGGCTGTCGCCGCGGTCTTGGCGTGCTCTGAGACTGTTCTTGCTGCCTTGCCCATGCTTGAGAATTGGTGTCCTTCTGCAATGTTAACATCTATCTGTTATTTTTACGTGTTTATTTTTCATGACTTGCTTACCTTTCCTATACATTGCACTCAATGCGTTTTTTGGCAGTGTTTGTTGTTGTCGTTGTTGTAGTAACTTTCCTGACCCCCTGCCCCGACTGGACATCTGTGGAAAAGAGCTTCATAGCTCATCGGATTCCTCCTCCATGGTGAATAAAGATTCTGAAAAATCCACATGACAGTGGTGTTGGGTAACATGTGTTGCTAACCCACAAAGTGCTTCTCATTTTATCGACCCGATGTGGATAATGGGTTGAGTCGAACCATGATCAGGATTTGAACTATCAACCTTGCAAGAATGCTGGCTTTTCAGTCTTGTCAATCCACAACTTGTGGGTCGCTGGTAGATTGGAGTAGGCACGGTACTCGGAGTAACAGCCATAGCGGGAGGTCTACTGGATGTGGTGTGCTGGGTGCAGAGATACTGTTGGGGTCACTGAGCCAAGAGGGAAGTTATCCCCCGCTGCCGAGGTGTCCATGTAACATTACAAACATGTGTTCTTGCCCTTCTTTCAATCCACTGCTGGATGAAGGCCTCCCTATGCTGCGTAAGCCACAGGGGGGTTGTTTGACCATACTTCACCGCTCTGATCAATGAGGGTTGGTGCAGCGGGAGAGGGGGCGGGATGAGCCCCGTTCAAATATCACTTGCCACCAATGTGAGCCGTGGCCGGGAATCGAACTCCCGTGAAGCAGGCTCGCAGTGCAACGTGTGCTCCGCTGCTCTCTTCATGCCGTACTCGCGAAGCGACCTTGCGCTGCCGTTATGCGCTCAAGTGGAGAGTCCTCCGTGGGGGCTGCAATCCCCTTACAGCCCGCCCCTTTGTTCAGCTCCCCTTTGTTTGCTCTGCAGTCGGGGTCCATTGATTACGGCAGAACGAGTGACGCAACCACGTGCACAATGGGCAGACCGCATACTCGCCGGTGTTGAGAGTTAACACACCCACGTGCACACACACACGCACCACACAGGCTATAGCGACAGAATACAAAGGTCCCCGTGTAGCCTGTAACAACTGTTGGGGCAAGTGCTGTTCGCGAGCAGCAGCTATGAAGACCGGCGCGGCGCACGAGGCAGTGGGTGGCCAGAACCTCGCCCGACCGCCTTTGTCTCCCCAGTGGCGATGTTTACACTCCGAACCAGGTACTAATTTGAGACTGAGTCGATCTAGGGGGAAGCCCTGGACCGGTTCACATAATCGTCTCTGGTGTGGTGGGTGAGCGGGAATTGTACTCGGGTGGACGGATTCGTAACGCAGCGCGCTAACCGCTGCACTTCCGCTCCCATCACACACACGCACACACACACGCGTACACAAGCATGCACACACGCACGCACACGCACACACACGCATGCACACACACACGCATGAACACACACATGCACGCATGCACACACGCATGCATACACACGTACGCATGCACACATACACGCACTCATGCACACACACACACGAACGCATGCACACACACGCACGCAACAACAACAAAGCAACAACCGCCATTCGCCACGAAGTGGCGGTGACGTCACCACGACGCTTGTGCCAGGCTATGTGCACCTTGAGTCCACGTGAAGTGTCGAACGCCCGTTCGCAGGAGGTCACGGAGCAGACCCAGGTGCCACGGGTCGACTGACTGAGACGACTGGCTGATGCACCACCTGTGACTTCTACTGTGCCAACTTGCTGGGCTTAGCCACCCGGCGCTCCGCTCGTTGTTGTGAGCGTCGCCCCTACCGCCTCAGTTGTTGTTGGAGGGCGACTGCCTCCAACTGCCCAGTAGCGTCCTTCACGAGCCTCCTCCACAGAGGCCGATCTGGATACCGCTGGTACCAGTCATCGGCAAGTTCACTCAGCTCCAAATCATTCTGTACCACATCACTCCACCTCTTCTCTAGCCCGTGCCACGCCCGTTTAGACCCCTCGATCCGGCCGAACAAAAGCTGTTTAGGCATGCGGTGGCTGGGCATGCGGGCTACGTGACCCAGCCAGCGAAGCCTTGCCTGCTGGAGGAGCTCAACGATGGGAGTTTGTCCAGAT
>NW_026892093.1:0-27032 GCF_015708825.2 Lethenteron reissneri
CAAGCGTTGCCTTATTCCTGCTCGACCCTCTCCCCCCTTCGTCTCCCCGCAATTCCGACTCCTCGGCCGGCGCCGTCCACGCACGCAGCTCGTGCCCCGGCTCGCCCCGACCCGGACAAATGGATCCTCTCGGCGCCGCCCTCGTCTGCCTGTGCTGCGCCGTCACCGTCGCCGCCTCCGCCCGCCGCTCCCCGCCGGCGCCCCCGCGCTACTCGGTCCGCGAAGAGGAGCCGCCGGGGACGCTGGTGGGGAAACTGGCCCGCGACCTGGGCCTCACCGCCGAGCAATTCCGAGCGCGCCGATTCCGAGCGCTGCGGGGCACCAACGGCTCCGACTACCTCGCCGTGAGCGCCGACAGCGGCGAGGTGTGGGTGCGCCGGCGCCTCGACCGCGAGGCCGCGTGCCGCCGGGCGAGCGCTGCTGGCTCGGGCTGCTCCCTGCTGCTCGGCGCCGTCCTGGAGCGGCCCGCCGAGCTGGTGCGCGTCGTCGTCGACGTGCTGGACGTCAACGACCACGCGCCGCGCTTCCCGGCCGAGAGCGCCCTCCTCGAGGTCGCCGAGAGCGCCGCGGTCGGCACGCGCTTCGCGCTGGACGGCGCCCGCGACCCCGACACCGGCGCCAACGCGCTGCGGGGCTACGCCATGGAGCCCGACGACGGCGCCTTCGCCCTGGAGACGCGCGACGGCGGCGGCGGCGCTTTGTCGCCCGTGCTGGTGGTGCGCCGCGCCCTGGACCGCGAGCGCCGGGCCGCGCACGAGTACGTGCTCACCGCGCTGGACGGGGGCCGCCCGCCGCTCAGCGGCACGGTCCTGCTCACCGTGCGCCTCCTCGACACCAACGACAACGCGCCCGCCTTCGAGCGGCCCGTGTACCGGGCGCTGGTGCCCGAGGACGCGCCGGCGGGCACGCTGGTCGCGCGGCTCCACGCGTGGGACCCGGACGATGGCGCCAACGGGGAGGTGGAGTACGCGGCGATGCTGGGGGCGCACGAGACGGCGCGCACCCTCTTCGCGGTTGACTCGCGCTCGGGCCTAGTCACCCTCGTGGGGGCCCTGGACCACGAGGAGGCCGACTCCCACGAGATGCACGTGCGGGCGCGCGACCGGGGCCCGACTCCGTCCCCGCTTACGCCACGGTGCTGGTGCGCGTCCTGGACGTGAACGACAACGCGCCCGTCGTGCGGCTGCTCGGCCCGACCGGCGACGCCGCGGCGGACTCCGCGGCCGCCGTCGTCGGCGTGTCCCGGGGGGCATCGCCCGGCCACGTCGTGGCCTTCGTCCGCATCCGGGACCGAGACTCGGGCGCCAACGGGCGCGTGACCTGCACGCTCGAGGGCGCGTCGGCCGCGGGGCCCGGCGCGGCGCCGCCGTTCACGCTCCGCGCCTGGGACGGGGGCGGGTGTACGCGCTGGCAACGGCGACGCGGCTGGACCGCGGGGCGACCGCCGCCGCCGAGTACAACCTGACGGTGGTGGCGCGGGACGACGGAGCGCCGCCGCTCGTGTCGGTCAAGACGTTCACGGTGCGCGTCACGGACACGCGCCCCGAGGGCCGGCTCCCGGATGACGACGGCGGGGACGACGACGGGGACGGGGACGATGCCTTCGCGACGCCGTTCGTCACGGACGCGCGCCCCGAGGGCCGGCTCCCGGACGACAGCGACGGGGACGACGGCGACGACGGCGACGGCGCCTTCGCGACGCCGTTCGTCGCGGTCGTGGCGCTGGCCGTGGCGTCGTGCGTCCTGAACGTGGCCGCGGTGGCGGTGGTGCTGCGCTGCAAGCGGGAGAACAAGGAGTTACGCACCTACCACTGCGGCGCGGCCAGGACGCCGGCGCGTGACGAGCCGGGGGCGGCCGCCCGCTCCGGCGGCGAGGCGGCATCCGCCACCGCGCCCAACGCCTACGAGGACAAGTCCTTCCTGCCCTCGGAGGCGGCGGGCGCGGCAACGCCGGCGCTTGGCAAGCCCCCGCGTCGCCACCCTCTGCGCCGTGTGCCTGGCCGGCACGACCTCACACAGGTAGGTGATGCGCCGACGCAAGACGGCCCCCTTTTGAAAATGACCGCACGGGCCCGGGGAGGCCCGCCAAGCACTCCCCGCTGAACTTTCACTGCCGCGGCAATAACTTAAGAAATCTTGAGAATCAATCATCCGTCACGAATCGTCATCCGCCCCCCTACGCACAATGCAGCGTGCGCGGGGAGGGGGGAATGACGTGTTTTTTTCCACGGCATATCTCCGTAGACTGTCCGCGAAATTAAATTGCAATCAAGTATAAAATATAGGCGCATTGTGTACGGTCGATTGAGTTTGCCGAAATTTTCATCTGCATGCATTTTACTCCGGTTATCAATTATAATATAAAGCAACTGATTTAAAGCTTTCGTGACTGCAGGGGATTCATCTTCTTGGTTCTTTCGCTAAAGTCACGTAGAAGGGAAGTAATAAAAATATTATTATGTTTTATTTTTATTATTTTATTACTTCCCTTCTACATGACTTTACCGAAAGAACCAGAAGACAAAGCAACTGAATCGGAAGAGGTTCATGGTTCGACCTCTACGCAAACCAACGTCCCTCAATCAGCAGCACGAAGGGGGGGTGGGGTGGGTTCCCACGCGTACCTGCGATCTGCTGGTGGCAGATGCTTAGAGACTCAGAGAAGCGGATATAATGAGGAGGCACATTCGAAGGTACGAATCGTGGTGCCACGCGTATTAAACGCTCGCTGAGATCCGAGCACTCCTTTTGGCGAGCTTAATATACGTGTAATAATGGTCATTGAGGCGACTCCTGGAATCTGGTCTTTATTTCACTTTTCATGAACAGCTTTCCTTCACGCTGCTGACAGGCAGCGTGAGAGGGACAGACAGACAGAGAGAGACGCACTGCCACGTGGCAACCCGGAGCCCCGCTCCCGCGTGGCCCCCTTCCTCCGTTCGTTCCCGTTCTGACCACGTGTCGCTCGTCTCCACCCCTATTTAATACCCGGGTCACGTGGTACGTTTCCACCAAACCTGGTTAGCCTCCATGGATTCTTCCAGACTCCATCGTAGGCTCCCGGGACCACGCCCCTGACTCGTCTCCCCATTGGCCGTGGCTAAAGCCAGCAGAACCAATCATCTACAAACAGCTGTCAGCTTGCCATGACGTCAGGGCCACGCCCCTAGGCTTCCCCCCATTGGCTGTGGACCAGGACCGGTAGAGCCAATCATCGTGACGAGTTGTGATAGGTCAGTGAGCCGGATATATCCTCACGTTACACATGTTTAAAGAACACGAAACCCGTGGTACCAGCGAGGACCCTTCTTCAAACGTGCGAGCGTGCGTGCGTGCGTGCAAGCGAGCGTGCGTGCGCTCTCTGCACAAGGGGTCTGCGTGCCCATTCATGGACAGACGTCGGCACAATGACCCTGCTGCGTACGGATTGCTCCTGTTACTAAACAAAACGGTGAATGTTGCAATCTTCCGTGGTGAGAATGGAAGTGAAGAAAATGTCTCGCGCTGGCGATATACAAAACTACAGATTTAACGTGCACATACGCGGCGCTTGCCCGCACGCGATCGTGAGTTCGAAGTGCGTGAATGACGGTGGCGTGCCCCCGTTGATCTTTTGCAGGGCAACGACAATTTCAATCGACAGCAGCAGCAGCAGACGTCTGGAAGGTGAGCGTTTACCGCGTCACACACGCGAACCCTTCATTTGTTCAGCAATCCGGCCTCAAAATCATCAAACTCTTAGGTTTTTTTTTTTCCGGTAAAGTCACCACGTAGGTAAAAAAAAAAATTAAAAGTTAATAAAAGTAATAATGGAAATAAAATAAAATAATAAATCACGACGTTTCGGAGGCAACACAAGTCTCCGTCACAGATAAAAATTACTGCATCAAATCAAGTTCCGTTTTGCGCCGGTAATTTGCAGACTGAGCGGATGTCGTGACTTTGCGGTGCATTTAGACAACAACAACAACATCTAGACAACAACATCTAGACAACAACATTTAGACAACAACAACAACAACACCCATGGAGAGGGAGCAGTGGGAAGGCGGTGTTGTGCGTTGGCAGAATGCCGTGCTCTGAGGCAGAGGTCACAACCGAGTACCCGATACCCGTACCCTACCCGATACCCGTACCCTACCCGATACCCGGCTACCCGTGACCGGCCGGGTATGGGTAGAACGTGAGTCACTGGTGAGTCACCGCTTGTCACTCATTTCCCAACGTCTTGTCTCTTCTCACAATTCAAGTTCCTAGAATCAACCCCACCCCGCGGCCTACAACATGGTTTCATCCCAGAGGTCGCAATCAGGTACCCGATACCCGTACCCAGCCAGGTACGGGTAGGGTACAGGTACGGCCGGGTACGGGTACCCGTTTGCGACCCTGGTGCGGCCGGGTACGGGTAAGGACATCAAAACCCGTTTGCGACCTCTGCTCTGAGGTGGCCATATTTCCTGGCAAATGCTAAAACAGTCGGGATGCGGCGAGTGTTCAATTAAATGCCGGTTGTGGGAAATCCAAAATGTAAAAAAGAATTCCAATGCCGACCAGTCCTGTATAATTAACGCTCGGTCACTATCGCCTTCAGTGAGAAACTTTGAAAGCTCAGCATGTCGGCCTTGGCTAAATGTCATCCGGAGCCATGTTGGCACAATGTGTGTGTCTATTCACATCAGAAGAATGTACGGCGTTTATTTTTCAGAAAATAAATAAAACTCGGCAGGCACACGCACAGCCCGTAGCGTCCTGAAAATATCCTTTAGCTGATAAACAACTCGCTCCTAATACGGCACGCGACGGCGTTTTGAAAGGATTTGGGGAGTCTCGCTCCAGAAATCTCTGCACGCGCTTGGGCACTCAAGCTCTTTGTAAGCTTGCAGCGGCACCCGTCAGAGCCAGTCCACAATCCCCCTTGTGCAGGAGAGCTGGCGCTCTTTCACACTCTTTGGTTACGTAGTTAAAAAATTAAATAAAAATTCCGCCCCCCCGTTTTAACTCACTGGCCATCTTCTGCATCATAAGAAATGATGTTACCAGCTTGTCCCCCCCCCACCCACCCTGGCTCCTCCCCCCCACCAGCTTGTCCCCCCCCCCACCCACGACCCACCCTGGCCCCTCCCCCCCACCAGCTTGTCCCCCCACCCACGGCCCCCCCTGGCCCCCCTCAGGCTGGTATATAATCTCGTGTCCTCTTAGAGTTGTCTTCACTTGATGTAGTAATTCTGCTGTGACAGTTCCACCTGAAGACGGAAGCTCGTGTTGCCTCCGAAACGATTCAATTTAGTTGTTTTTAATCCTTTATATTAAGTTGACTTGCTTGCTTGCTTGCGCGCTTACGACCGTGCAAATCTTTCGGTCGTTTTTTAACCCACTTCCCGTGATCCAATCGAGCTGACATTTGCACACAGACTCGTTGTGCGTGACGCTTGATTTTCGTGAAAAAATTTTTTCCAAAATTTATACTTTTTAGGAAAAAAAAATCATATTTAATTTAAAATAGCAATGTGATAAAAATGAAACTCTTACTCAAGAAAAACAGAAATGAATAATAAAATATAACCGATGCCACGCATATAAAGGATTTATAGTGAAAAACTTTGTTTTTACGGGTACATTTTTTTTCCCATTTATTTTATTCTTTAACTACGTGACTTTACCGAAAAAACCAAAGTGTATGATTAACTAACACATTTAACGGGCACTTACGCAGCGCCTTGCCCGTCCGCACGCGATCGTGAATGCGCAGTGCGTGAATGGCGGTGGCGTGCCCCCGTTGATCTTTTGCAGAGGCCTTGCTGTTTCTTGGAGCCCAACAATCGACTGCAGCAGCAGTCCAGAAGGTGAGCAGCGTTTAGCGCGCCGCACACACGAACCCTTCACTTCTTCAGCGTCCGGCCTCGAAATCAAGTTCCATTTTGCGCCGGTAATTTGCGGACGGACAATAACAACACCATGGGAGAGGAGCGGTGGGAAGGCGCTATTGTGAGTTGGCAGAATCCCGTGCTACGAGGTGGCAACATTTCCTGGCAAATGTGTTCAATTAAATGCCGGTTGTGAGAAATCCAACATGAAAAAAAATCGAATTCATATTCTTAGGTTTTTTCGGTAAAGTCACGTAGGTAAAAAAAATTAAAATTAATAAAAGCAAAATAAAATTAAAATCACGACGTTTGGAGGCAACACAAGCTTCCGTCTTCAGGTGGAACCGTCACAGCCACGACAGCTGTATCAATTTTATTTTTACCTACGTGACTTTACCGAAAAAAACCTAAGAATATGAATCCTTGCAGTCACGAAAGCTTCAAATCTAAAAATTCCAAAGCCTACCAATCTGATAAATGAACGCTTCGTTGACCATCGCCTTCAGTGAGAACGTTTAAAAGCTCACCATTTGGGCCTTGCCTCATTGTTATCCGGAGCCACGTTACGTGCCGCGCTATTTATTTCCGAGTGGCTTTTTCACGTGTACGTGTGTATGTTATCTAATCTGGATTATCCGGCTGAAAATGGATGTAGAATTGAGCCAAGCAAGCGAAAACAAGAGAGAAAACAACAACAAAAAATTAACCCGTAAAAAAAAGTTTTTTCACTATAAATCCTTTATATGCGTGGCATCGGTTTTATTTTATTATTCATTTCTGTTTTTCGTGAGTAAGAGTTTCATTTTCATCACATTGGTATTTTAAATTAAATATAAGGGAAGTCGTATATAAGGATTATAAGGTTTTCAGTTTTTGTATGATTGTTTATATTGTACATTTTTGTTGTTTTCTTGAATCATTTTCTGTGTTTAGGAAAAATATACGATTGTGTTAGTGAAACATTTTTTTTTCCTACAAAGTGGAAAATTTTGGAAAGAAATTTTCACGAAAATAAATCGTCACGCAACAACGAGTCTGTGTGCACAATGTCAGCTCGATTGGATCACGGGAAGTGGGTTAAAAAACGACCAAAAGATTTGCACGGTCGTAAGCGTGCAAGCAAGCAAGCAAGTGAACTTAATATAAAGGATTTAAAAATGACACGTTAAATAGACCAAAATCACAGGACCTGTGTCATGGGTGCTGTGTATTTCAGTTGCACGTGTAGTGGGTTCAAATGGGACGCGCACGTAATCGGAGGCACGCTTATTGATTCAACTTTGTCAGTCACAGGCCGCGTATGTAACACTTGAAGGGCCAACGGCCCCTTCACCCGGACTTGTCAGGGATATCCCCCCCAGCGCTATCATCCACAACTCATCTGGCCCCAGTTCCTCCACTAGGGTGCTAGGGGAGGCTCTCTGATCCGGCCCTGGTTCAGCACGGATCACGGCACTCGACCATCGGATTGGCCACGGCTCACGGCGATGACGACGGGATAGCGCCGCGGCGGTGAAGACGTCGCCATCTCTTGCAGGTGACGGTGACGGCCGGTCCGAGGCTCTGGACCGCTCGAGCCCGTGCCGGACGCCCAACTTGGACGGAGTCGAGGGTAGGCCCGGCGGCGACGGCGGCGGCGCTTGCCGCGAGGGGGTCGACGTGGCCGTGGCGACGGGCGACGGACAACGCCCCCGCGGGCGGCCCCCGCCGCGCCCCCCCCACGCTCTCCACGATTCGGCGAGGAAGACTCGGAGCACGGGGCGCCCACCCCGAGCGCCGGCCGGCGCCACCAGCAGTAAATATCAACGGAGGGTGTCCGTGTCACATGGGCCTGGGGCAGCTAACGGTGCCGAAGGAAGCCGCTTCCTCGTTCTGTTTTGATGGCGTTCCATTTCATGCCGCATCCACACGCACACACACGCCACACACACGCACACACACACACACCACACGCACACACACACACGCACACACACACACACACACGCACACACACACGCACACACACACGACACGCACACACACACGCACACACACACGCACACACACACACACACACGCACACACGCACAGCACACACGCACACACACACACGCCACACACACACACCACACGCACACACACACACACACACGCACACACACACGCACACACACACGCACACACACACGCACACACACACACGCACACACACACCACGCCACACCACACCACACGCACACACACACACGCACACACACACACACGCACACACAACGCACACACACGCACACGCACACACGCACACGCACCACACACGCGCACACGCACACACGCACGCCACACACACGCACACACACACCACACACACATACACACGCACACACACGCGCACACACACGCACACACACACGCACACACACGCACCACACACACGCACACACACACGCACACACACGCACACACACACGCACACACACACCACACACACACACGCACACACCACACACACGCACAGACACACGCACACACGCACACACCGCACACACGCACACACACGCACACCACACACGCACGCACACACACGCACACACCACACACACACGCACACACACACGCACGCACGCACACACACGCACACACGCACCGCACACACACAGACACACACACACACACACCCCACACACGCACACACACGCACACACACGCACACACACAGACACACGCACCACACGGCACACACACACACAGCACAGACACACGCACACACACACGCACACACACAGACACACGCACAGACACACGCACACACACGCACACACACACGCACACACACGCACACACACACACGCACAGACACACACACACACGCACACACACACGCACGCACACACACGCATACACACACACAAAGAGGTCGCCAGTTCGATCTCCTGGCACAGCAGAGAGGAATCAATGTGTGTGTGGGGGGGGAGGCGGTGTAAGTTTCTTCAATGACCCTGGCCTCTGCTGTCCACCCAGCCAGCATGCATTGTGGCTGCATCACCACCAGTCAGTCGATTGGCAGGTTCACATGTTAGCTAGCAGGGGGTAAGAATTGGGGTTAACCCCCGCCCCCCCACCTCTTCTAAGATACGCGGCCGGCGTAGAAAGGGCAGGTTAAGGGGCTATCCGGAGCTCCCTACGTTGGGGGCGCCTGTTGCCAGCGCTTTGGCACGACTGAAGAAATTGCAGGGCTGTACCTTTACCTTCATCCTTGTTGACGCCACCATCGACGTTTTACGAGTTGCGTATTTACGGTTTGTGTCTAGAGCGCCAGTGGTTCTTAACATTTTTGGAGGTACCGAACCCCACCAGTTTCACGTGCGCATTCACCGAACCCTTATTAATTGGAAAAATAAAATATGATTTTTTCAAATTCCAAACATAGGTACATGTTTTACTGGTGCACAATCATACGAGTCGGGTGTGTGTCTTAACCTCCGCCGAACCCCTGACACTGACTCACCGAACCCTTGGGGTTCGATGGAACCCAGGTTAAGAACCACTGGCTCTAAACCAAAGAAGAAGCTAATTCAAATGGCGCTCGGCATCGCCATGAACATTTGTTTAATGGTGAGGAGCCTATGTATTTTCACTATTTTGTTGTTGTTTGTTTTGGTCGATGACAATCTCATTTCTAAGTGAAGGTTATTGACAGAACAAGCAAACGCGTGAGCGCTTGGCTGAAGCGTACTAATGAGCAGATTGTATAAACATATTTGCATTCCTATCACACGTTTTTTATTTTTCCCCGCAGCAATTACTCTAAATGCAAAGGCATGTTTTAATAAGATATTGTTACGTAACAATTCCAGGTTAATGTTGTTTGGTGAACCAAAGCAGGAATTGGCACTTCTTCAATGACTGCATCTATAACTCTGAACCGTGATGTAGGGAAAACTCAAAGGTGGCAGCGGCAATATTCACTTGCAGCAGGGCAGCTACAAGCCGCTCTCTTGTTCGTTGTTGAATCGGTTAAAAGTGGTCACCGAATTTGGGCTTTTCTTTCTTTTTTCCAAAGCAACACATTCTAGTTATGCTTGTTTTGTTAAAAAAACTATAATTCATGAAAACAAGCAGTTAACTCCAATGTATGGTTGTTGTTGTTGTTTTAGATGTAAATAATGTTTTATTATATATATGCAAATGTTGGCTATAGATTGCATTCATTTGTTAACCAACAAATTAAATATTCAATCCATCAATTCATTGTCTTTATTTTCATGCAGGTGATGGTTTGTTCAGACTACAAGTCTCTTTATCGAGGGAGATTTGTGTTGCAAAACTATTCAGCCAGTCGAGGGGCAGCTGCAAAGTTGTAGACAAGTCATCTGAATGGCAGTCCACAATTTGAATGTCAGCCACATCTTTCTTGCCGGCTCTGTCAATTGGCATTAATTTCTACAAAATCATTTGAGTTGTGCATCAGCTGTCTGAAGCATGTTTGGCAAGTTGCGAATTTATTGTTGAGAGTGCAACACAATAGAATGAAGAGCCAATGTGACGATTATCTGAACCGGTTCTGGGCATCCCCTAGGTGGACTCAGCCTCAAATGAGTACCTGGTGCGGTGTGTAGTAAACATCGCCACTGGGGAGACAAAGGCGGTCGGGCGTGGTGCTGGCCACCCACCCCCTCGTGTGCCGTGCCGGCCTTCATAGGTGCTCGCTAACAGTACTTGCCCCTACAGTCTGTTACAGGCTACACGGTGTATCTTTGTCTGTATCTGTGTGTCAATTGTTTCTGTGTCCATGTGTGTGTGGAGCGGTATTTTAGTGGTGAGCGCTGTAATATTTCCCCACCACGGCTCACATCAGTGGCGAGTGATATCAGCATTGGTCCTGGACCTCGTCTAGGTTGACTCAGCCTTTAAACGAGTCCCCAGTGCGGTGTATAATACCGCCACTGCTGGGGGGACAACAGCAGCTGAGCCACGCCAGTCTGCAGAGGTGCGATTGCTCGTGGTTCTGCGTGTGTCGTTGTCTGTCGTGGTTAGCGGCCTGCGCTACAAACCCGGCAAACTCGAGTCTGCTTCCTGCTCACGGCCAACACCGGTGACGATTGTTTGAACCGGTTCTGAGTCTCCCCTAGGTCGACTCAACCTTAAACGAGTACCTGGTGTGGTGTGTAACTGTAGTGGTGGTATTGACGTGCGCCGACAGTGATGGATCACGGGGCGCGGGGTGGGCACGCGATGTGGGCGTGGTATGGACGCGCGCGCCGGTGGTGAGGCGCGCTCACACAAGCTGGGAAAAGAGGATCGTAGCGAGTGCGCAGTGGATTGGTCAGATAAGATGGGTGCTCTCAGCGACGTCCGCAGGAGGGGTATAAAGGGGGACGCGCGAGAGCACTCGTGGTCAGTGTTAACCAGTTGAAGACCGAAGACGGGGTGGAGTAGGTAGTGGCCCGAGACCCCTAGTCCCGCCGTCCTTGTGAGGACCGGGGCCCTGTGTGGCTCGGAGCCGAGACTGGGGGACCCGTAGTCCGACGCCCGTGTGGGTCGGGACGGTGGTACCCAGAGCCGAGACGGGCACCGCCGGCTGGGTGTGTCCCGGAAGGCTACGGGGCGTAAGAGCCCGTGTCAGTGTAGCTGAGTGGGTGTAGTCACCCGTGTAGCTGAGTGGGTGTTAGTCACCCGTGTAGCTGAGTGGTGTTGGTCACACGTGTAGCTGAGTGGGTGTTAGTCACCCGTGTAGCTGAGTGGGTGGTTGGTCACCCGTGTAGCTGAGTGGGTGTTGGTCACCCGTGTAGCTGAGTGGGTGTTAGGTCACCCGTGTAGCTGAGTGGGTGTGAGTCACCCGAGTAGCTAATTGGGTGTTGGTCACCCGTGTAACGAAGTAGGGTGTTAGTCATCCGTGTAACTACAAGTTGGTGAAAATAAAGAGTGTGCTACCCGTGAAGTCGTCTCCTGCCGAGTTTCCTACTTTACACGTAGAATGGAAATAATAAAATAATCCAATAAAACATGATAAAATAATTATTGTATCATGCAGCTCTCAGCTGCCGCCTCTCGCGTTCTCACGAGCGCCCTGCCGCCCAGAGGCGGGAGGTCCTTCACGCGCAGCGAGCAACTCGCGCCGCACTTTTCAATCACAAAGATTCGGTTTTCTTAAACTGCAAATCATAATCAAAAATCGAGGCGACAAGACGTCAAGCTGGTTCACCAATGTGAACTGTCACCAACAAAACGCTGGGCGTTAAATTTAAATTTTGATTTAAAAAAAATATTCCCCGTGAAGGATGCGGGAATCGATCCGGCGACCAAAACATCGGAGAGATCAGGATACTTAGTGGCGTGAGCACGCTACCAGGTACGCTGATGTCTCTGTAGCATCGGAGAGTTCCTAGTGTAGCTACTAGCGTGCAAGCTGTGTGTGTTAGCGAGCTCTGTGTTGTTAGTACGACATTTCACACAGCAAAATCGAGGTCAATCTGATTCACCAATGTGAAAATGTCACGAACAATAACGCTGGGGCGTGACGTTTAAAATTTGATTTAAAAAAAATATTCCCCGTGGAGGATGCGGAGATCGATCCGACGACCTAAACAACGCAGCGAGCAATGCAAGTTGTTGGTCGCTCTCGCTACCAGCTACAGCGAACTCTCCCTCACAGCGAGCGGGTCCCAGTGTAGCTACTCGCGTGCCAGTTGTGTGTGTTAGCGAGCTCTGTGTTGTTAGCAAGACATTCACACCGTATATCCTTGTACTGGACGTGCATTTGAGATGTGTAGCACAATGTCCCATCCCTATCAGGAGCCTTTTTATTAATCGGGGTGCCCCCTTTGAATCATCAATAGAACCCGTACCTCCCTCTTAATCTTCACACAAACAATGAACATTATAGATGTTTTACACATCCTCTCATCGTCAAGCGGGGTCTGTGGTGTAATGGTTAACGCGGGTTCGATTCCTGAGTTCGATTCCTGCCAGGCTGCCAGGCTCGATGTATAATTTTGTTTATAAATATTTGTTATAAGTAGAGGACGTGGGGAGCGTCTTCTCGAGTCCCTTATCAGCGTCACCCTCTCAGCAGGGCGCCTCCTTTGAACCATCGCTGCTGTTGTGCTCATTCTGGGAGGTCGATATGGTGCTGCTGACATCCGACAGCGCCACCTCCTGCACTCACAGACAAGGACATCCACAGACACACAACCAGAGACAACAACAACAAGCGCCACTAAGTGGCGGTGGACGTCACCACGGCGCTTGTACCAGGCTATGTGCGCCTTGAGGCCACGTGAAGTGAAACCACAAAGGACACACGTCCATAAACACACACGGCCACACATTTGCACACTGCACGTTTGATGTTACACCAAAAAAATTGTATTCTGACATTGTACTGAAAAACTGTATAATGCTAATTTAATGTTTTATAAAAAAAAAAGTGTCACCCATTGGAGAGTGAACCTGTACTATGGACATTTCTTTGAAGAGGTATTCAGTACAAATTGACTGTTGTTTGTTGCTGTATATTTTGGACCCGAGTGGGATAAATACCCCCCTTGGCTAAACAATATTTTCACGCCTTAAGAGCAGAAGACCGCACGGTCAGGATGGAGGGCGACGCCGTGGGTTCCTCAGCATCCGTACAACGTCTCTCAGGGTCGCACCGCCCCGGAGTCAGGAAGCCCCAAACTCGGGAACAGTGGCACTGCTCATTAAAAAAAAATCTTAAATTTATAATAAAGTAAAAAAGATTGTACATACACAATCACAGGGGCAGCAGGGGCTGCCGTTCGAGGCCCTGGATTTTGAGTGGTCCACAGAACATCTCCCGCTTCATACCAGTTGACAATTCTGTCGCACGAGGATTTACCCAGGAGGGCAGCGGAGGCCAATACGTGGATCCCACATCCGTTCACTCGCTCGCCCACACACAGACAGACACAGACCCCACATCCGTTCGCTCGCTCGCCCACACACAGACAGACACACAGACCCCAGATCTGTTCGCTGTTTATTATATATATGCACGACAGACAACCAATCCCTAGTGGGCAGTCTGGAACATATTGTTCCTACCTGTGTAGAGGTGTTACGGAGGGCTTAACACACTGGGCGTGGCTATGCCCGTACGCCGAGAGATGCTTACATCGACGTCCGCTCCGTTCAGTCTGGGGGGCTGACACGGAGCTGGGATCCCCCCGCCCCACCCCTCAGGGGGGAAGTTGCTATACAAGGCGGTGAGCCGGAGGCTCGGGGTTCAATGTTCAGCCTTAACCAGCGAAGCAATAAGAAGCGGCTAGATAGGCCCTGGGACTCCCCTGGATCGCTGTGTCCTTCTCAGGACCGACCAGGGCAAGCCAGTGCGTGGCCCCAAGAGCCAGAGCCGATTGTTCCTTGTAAGAGCCGGTCTGGGGCCTCAGGGGTGCCAGTAATCCCAGCTTAAACCAGCAGCTGGGTTGAGCTAGCCTCGCCCTAGCCCTGTAGTGGTGAGGACCTAGGAGTAGGCTAGCCAGTGACAGTAGAATTGTAGTGATCTCCTGTTAGATGGGTGAAGGGGCCGATACCCCGGTCCAGTGTTGTAATATCGCGGCCTGTAATATACAACTGATGGTTAATAAATAAGGTGGCACTACCGACTACGTCGTCCAAGTCTCCTTGAACCTACGTACACACGTAGTAGCCACGGAGAGAGAGACACGGATAGAGAGAGAGACACGGGAGAGAGACACGGAGAGAGAGAGAGACACACAGAGAGAGAGACACGAGAGAGAGAGAGAGAGACACGGAGAGAGAGAGAGAGACACGGAGAGAGAGAGACACGGAGAGAGAGACAGAGAGAGACACGGAGAGAGAGACACGGAGAGACTTTTGACTTTTGAAAACTTTATTTCCCCAGCGCAAATTGCGCTGGAATATTGCTGTGCCTTGTAAGCCACTCGGAAGCGACCATTTCTGCAACCAGTGACAAATTAAATTCGTTCAGTGTCAGTGACAATCACCATAAAGCAAACAGCGGCGTCAGTCCCGCACGACTGGACAAGAAAACGGGGGGGGGGGGGAGGGGTCAAAACGTGTAGATTAGTGCATTCTGCACAACTGTACACAGAGCGTCCTTGGCGCACCCCCATTTCTTCAGAAAGTCACTCTCCCCCTCGGCATGACCGTAATAGGCGAACTCTAACTCGAGCCGCGCCTTTATGAGGGCCTGCACCATCGCCAGCACTCCACAGCCACCGCTGCCGCCTTCCAGCCTCCGCTTCCGGGTCATATAGATCGCCAGTTTGGCCTGGGCGCACACAAAGTTCGCGACGTGCCGCTTGTCGCCCCCCGTCCCGGTCACTCCGTACACAAAGCCGCTCTCGCAAAACGGGGTGCCCAGTCTCCCGAACACCTCCGCCAGGAAACTGAACAGCGGGGCGAGCCTTTTGCATTTGAGGAACTGGTGGGCCAGGTCCTCCCTCAGTCCGCAAAATGCACATGTGTCCGGAGCTCCCGGCACGGCTCGGCTGACCCACACCGCCGATGGTACAGTCCAGTGCGCTACTCTCCATTGGAGGTCGCCACATCTTTTGGCAGTGGGGGGCCGGTACATATCACGCCACTGGGGGGTAGCGTCCGTCAGCTCAGAGAAATATCCCCTCCATTTCGTGTCTGGCAGCTCCTCCAAGTCCTGGAAGTGCAGTGCCTTTACGCAGGCGGTGTAGAGCTTTTTCTTGCTGACTTCCGCCAGCGAGACACTCCTGCTGTTCTCCATCTTTAATAATTTTCCCCGGTCCTCGCGATCAGAGGGGACGGCACAGGAGAAGGTCAGCTGGGGGAAGGAGGGTCCCTCCCTGTCGCCCGACTCTCCCAGCCCCACTCCGAGCCTCTTCGTCGCCCGCAGGACTTCCCGCAACAGTTTGGTCCCGGCGAGCATGGAGCGCAGCCCGGCCGCTTCTGAGATTTCCATAGCCGGTCTCCACCTTCGCCGGCTAGGGTCCACCAGGTCGCTGACCCTGCTCACCCCTCCGGCAACAAACCGCGCGGTCAGGGTGCGTTCCTCCTTCAGGCCCTGGAAGAGGTCGTTAGAAAAGCGGCTCCTGCAGAAAAAGGTTCGCATCATAGTCCGCGGGCGCCCTTTCCCATTCAAGACTACGCCAAGCATCTAGCAGGCTGCGATAATACCTTGGCAGCGGCGACTGGTCTACCAGCCCCAGGTCCGTCAGGAAGAGCTCGCGGCCGTACCCAAGCCTTCCGGCCTGTCTCAGCAAACCGAGGGCCAGGGCCTTCCAGGGCTGGTCCTCCGGCTCGTACAGCGCGCCTTATGTCCAGGACCCTGAACGCCATCACCCTGCTGGCGACGCTCACTAGGCCCTGGCCTCCCTCCTTCACTGGCAAACAGAGGACCCCCGGCCTCTGCCAGTGCCTTCCGTGCCAGACGAAGGAGGTGAAGGCCCTCTGTACTTTCGTCAACAGCCAGTCTGGGGGGTGGAGGACTCTGGCCTTATGCCACAGCATGGCCGCCGCCAGGTTATTAACGACGAGGACCCGTCCCCTGTACGACATTTGCGGAGCGAAACGGGCCCACGCCTGTAACCTCCCTCCAATCTTCTCCGCCACATCCTCCCAATTCTTGGCCACAGTGGCCGGGTTACCCAGGTACCCCCAGGTAATTGGTGCCCTCCGTGCCCCACTCCACCCCCCCTGGGAGCGTCACGGCGCGCATCGTCCCCCGCGGCCCCAGACACAGCGCCTGGCACTTTGGCCAGTTCACCTTTGCGGAGGAGGCGCTCTCGTAGAGGCCGACCGCCCTGAGACACGGAGAGAGAGAGACACGGAGAGAGAGACAGAGAGAGAGACACGGAGAGAGAGAGAGAGAGAGACGAAGAGTGAGAGATAGACAGCCATTGATTGAGTTTCATGGTTTTTTCCAAAAACATTTATTGGAAGAAGGCACCTCGGCACAGGTAAAACAGATAAAAATGTCACAGGTAAAACTGGTAAAGGAAGTAAAAATGGCACGAGTGATCAATTCTGGAGAGAAAGAAGGCACAATGAAACAGGTTCGGGGTTTGGGATGAATCAACTCTTTCATTCATATCTGTATACAACAGTCAGTACAGTACTTATAACTGTTAGCACACCACTTTTAACTGTTAGTAGAGTCCTGTTTCATCGTCAAATGTTTGTGTCCCGGTGTCCACATGTGCCATTTGTTCCCGTGCCATGTTTACCAAAGGTCGGCTACTTACACCCCTCGCCTCGTGTCTCCGCACACGACCATCGAAGCCGACAACTCTCGTCCAGCACGAGAGACCCTGGGCTCGACGCCAGCGCTGTTGCCAAATCGCTTCGGAGTCTCGCGCTCGGCCCAGACCACAACTGCGCCGCGTTCACGTTCCATTCCTTCTCCATGCCCACGCAGCGGAGGCCCCTCTGGCTATTGCCAGTTGCCCGCGGGGGGCGAGACGCAGCGCGTGCAAGATGTCACGCCTCTGTCCCGCTCATGTTCCAGTGTCTGTTCGGGAAATCGAACTCGGCTCTCCGGGTCCAGAACGCAAATGCGCTGAAACCGCGGCGCCACCGCTCCACCGGGCGAGCGTCAATGACGCCTGAACACTTGAAACAGGTCTCTGTGTAGAGCGGTCTCCATCGTGGAGAGGAGCGGTGGTACGGGTGCGGGTATCCATTTGCGACCCTGGTGCGGCCGGGTACGTGGTACGGGTAAGGAATCAAAACCCGTTTGCGTACGTCAACAGCCCGGACAGGTGAGAGCCTCAACAGGTGCACATCGAGCTGCCGATTGAAGGTGGATTGTGCTTGGCTATCAGAATTGTAATATTTATAAACACTGGCGGGATTCTACGAGCTGTCAAGCTCTCTCTTGGTAGCTCTTTGGGGCACGTCAGAAAGTGACAACACAACAACAATATCAAAACACGGTTGGAGTGCAAACCACAGGAACGGTAAACGAATCACTTTAAAAAACGATACACGTAAAAAGAAACAATGTATCTTAATAAGTAAGGCCCACTGGGCTAATAGCTTCATTTTCAGAAGCGACCGGGCTACAAATGAAAGCTCAACAAAGTGGCTTGTCATGTGGAACTTGATATATGTTCCACTGCCATCACAGTATCACAACAACAACTAAAACAATACGGTATCTGGATATATTCCGCACCTTAAAGCTGCCTTCGCAGTTTAACAAATAAAAATCCGTGTTTTTTTCCTCCCCACTTATAACAAAAAAGGATTGTAAAATATCGCGTGTACGTTAATCGTTTCAGTTGTTTCTGGTAACGCAGATAGCAATGCGACAGAGTCTTGTAGAAGCTGTTGGAGTGAATTGACGTTTACGAGGGTCGTTAATTGTCATAACATCCCAAATTTGACCATTTACGAACAAGTGATACGTTGTAGTAGTAGGTTTTTACCCTTTTAAACTGGTACAAAACTGACACCTTTATTCAAGGCATCATGTTTGCAATAACCACAACTTCAAGGACAGTGCATATTATTATCATTATCAGAGTTGCTTCTTTGCTTTTTTGACTACTTGTGTTGTGGTTATTGCAAACATGATGCCTTGAATAAAGGTGTCAGTTTTGTACCAGTTTAAAAGGGTAAACACCTACTACTATATTTTGCCACCGGTAAAAGAGATCTCAAAGTGCTACGTTGTAAAAACAAGCATCCCTTAGGAACTTGTACAATATAAACCTCTTCCAGTAACATCCGGCTTGTCATAACATCACGGCGGAACTGGTCCCAACACGTACTCGATAAACGCAAAGCCATTCACAATAACCGTGACGCCGTTCTTATACTTTAGGATCTCAGCACAATACAAAAAAGAGGCGATCAAAGGTTTTCGCAAAGTCATCAAGATATGTGTGTTGTTGTTTGCTTGTTGCGTGTGTGGCCAGAGCTAGAGACCGCACAAGACAAAGTCGTTGAACGACACACACAAAGGGCTCGCCGCTAAAACGAATCCATCATCAGGTGTGGTTTTCACCACACCTGATGATGATTATTATTTTGATGATCGAACTTTCCTGGAGGAGCTGTAACAGTTAAAAACGATACGGACCAATGGCTCAACGTCGATTGTGAAGGCTCATGAAACACACGCGGGATCACGCGCGTGAGATATCGATGGCTTTGTGAACCCCCCCACACACCAGTCAGCGCACTGCTCCGCATGTCCGACGACCCGAGTCAGATCCCTGGTCACGGATAGCATCAGTGGCGAGTGGTGTCCGAACAGGACCTGGGAATTCACCGTTTACCAACACGAACCGACCGGCACCTGCACCATCCACCACCGCCGATGTCCATCGCTCCGGTCCCCGCGGCACCGGCGCCGATGCCGCGGATCTCGGCCGGATGCGGCACCAATCGCCGGCGGCAATCGAACGCCGACGAGCCGCCCGCAACCTCCTCCCGTTCCGTTAGTCGGCGTCCACCGCCCGACACGTCCGGCTCGGAGCCGGCGCCTTCCCCGCCGGCGCCCCGGCGCCGCCCCGGCAAGCGGAAGCGCTGCCGCACGAGCTCCACGCCCTCGCGCAGCCGGTGCCCCTTGGGCGACGACGACCGAGCCGCGTTCCCCGGGTGCCGTCGGTGGTCGGAGGAGGCGCCGTCGCCGTAGCCTCCCCGCAGGTCCGCCGACTTGTGCAGGGAGCCGGCCCAGCTGCCGTGGCCGAGCTTGCAGATGCGCGCCTCCCGCTGCTGGTACCGGGGCCCGCCCCTCGCCCGGCCGCCAGCCCAGGGCGCCGGCCGTCGGCTCGGCCGCCGCGCTCCAGCCGGTCACTGGCGTCACCCCCCCCCCTCCTGGTGAACATCGCTCATTGGGCAGCAGCTGCCCCCTCCGTCTCCTCCCATTGGCAGACGCCTCCCCCCTCCATGCCTCGCCCTCCCCCCTCTCCCACCTCTCCCACCTCCCCTCCCTCCCCCTTCCACCTCCCCCTCCCACCCCCACCTGCCCCTCCCTCCCCCTCCCACCTTCTCCTCCCTCCCACTTCCCCTCCCCCTCCCACCTCCCCCTCCCTCCCCCTCCCACCTCCCTCCCACCTCCCCCTCCCGTACTCCCTCTCACCTGTGTGTACACTCACACACATGTGTGTGTGAGTCCATGTGTGTGTGTGTGTGAGTCCATATGTGTGTGTAACTCCATGTATGTGTCTAAAGTCGATGTCTGTCTGTGTGAGTCCATGTATGTGTGTCTAAAGTCGATGTCTGTCTGTGTGAGTCCATTATGTGTGTCTAAAGTCGATGTCTTTGTGCGTGTGGGCCAATGTGTGTGTGTAAGTCCATGTGTGTGTGCACACACACACATGGACTTACACTTGTCGCGAGTGACATTATATAGCATGGGCCCTCCCTTGCACATGAAACAGGAGTTGTGTTGAGATGTTAAAACACAAAACAGAAACCTTTCGCAAGGAATCATGTCACTGAATTAGCCACACGAGGTGCTACTACTGTACGTGTTACATTTTATTTTGGTCTTTCGCTAAAAGTCACCTAGATAGGTTAAACATTAATATGTGTACACCTCCCACCACCCCTGTACCCCCCTACCCCTCCTGCACCCCTCATCCAGCAGTGGGTAGAGTCTACCCTACGAGATATTGACTCTAGACGTGAGTATTGAGAAAGGCATCCCAGGAATGTGCTTAAATAAACAACTTGGAGGCCACAATCGATTCTTGGCCAGAGCCTAAGCCACCACCCCTTGCTAATAAGTGACGTGTTGAGTCAACAGCCCACTGAGTCAACACTAAGGACACTGAGCCCTCAACAAAGACGCGGGCGGGGTGGGTGGGTTGGAGAGCAGAGACCTCCACTCTCGGTCAAGTCGCGTGCTGACTCGCATCTTGCAGGGCTGCTGCTGCTACTGCTGCACCATTGCTGCTGCTGCTGCTGTGGTGCTGTTGCTGGTACCTCTATCAGCCAAGCCTCTCATCATCACCTGCTCCTGTGTGGGTGAGTGGGTGGATGAGTGTGTGGGTGGGTGAGTAGGTGAGTGGATGAGTGGGTGAAAGTGGTGGGTGAGTGAGTGGGTGAGTGGGTGGGTGAGTGAGTATGTGGGTGAGTGTGTGAGCGACTGGGTGAGTGAGTGAGCGACTGGGTGAGTGAATGGATGAGGGGGTAGGTGGGTGGATGAATGGGTGTGTGAGTGGGTAGGTGAGTGTGTGGGTGAGTGTGTGAGCGACTGGGTGGGTTAGTGTGTGAGCGACTGGGTGAGTGAGTGAGCGAGCGACTTGGTGAGTGAGTGGGTGGGTGAGTGGGCGGGTGAGTGGATGAGTGTGTGGGTGAGTGGGTGGATGAGTGAATGAGTGGGTGAGTGAGTGACTGGGTGAGTGGGTGAGTGAGTGTGTGAGTGGTTGGGTGAGTGGGTGGGTGAGCGACTGGGTGAGTGAGTGGGTGTGTGAGTGGATGAGTGGGTGGATGAGTGTGTGGGTGAGTGTGTGAGCGACTGGGTGAGTGAGTGGGTGGGTGAGTGTGTGAGTGGGTGTTGAGTGTGTGGGTGAGTGTGTGAGCGACTGGGTGAGTGAGTGGGTGGGTGAGTGTGTGAGTGGGTGTTGAGTGTGTGGGTGAGTGTGTGAGCGACTGGGCGAGTGAGTGAGTGAGCGATTGGGTCAGTGAGTGGGTGGGTGAGTGAGTGGGTGGGTGTGTGAGTGGGTGGGTGAGTGAGTGTGTGAGTGTGTAGGTGGGTGGGTGAGTGGGTAGATGAGTGTGTGGGTGAGTGTGTGGGTGAGTGTGTGAGTGGGTGGTGAGTGTGTGTGAGTGAGCGAGCGACTGTGTGAGTGAGTGGGTGTGTGAGTTGGTGGGTGAGTAAGTGGGTGTGTGCGTGGGTGTGTGAGTGGGTGGGTGAGCGACTGGGTGAGTGAGTGTGTGTGTGAGTGAGTGAGTGGGTGAGTGGGTGGGTGGGTGAGTGAGTGGGTGTGTGAGCGACTGGGACATTGAGTAAGTGAGCGACTGTGTGAGTGAGTGAGTGTGTGAGTGTGTGAGTGAGTATGTGAGTGTGTAGGTGTGTGTGTGAGTGAGTGGCTGAGTGAGTGGATGAGTGTGTGGGTGAGTGTGTGTGTGAGCGACTGGGTGAGCGATTGAGTGAGTGTGTGAGTGGTTGGGTGAGTGGGTGGGTGAGCGACTGGGTGAGTGAGTGTGTGAGTGGGTGAGTAGGTGGATGAGTGTGTGGGTGAGTGTGTGAGTGGGTGGTGAGTGTGTGAGTGGGTGAGTTGGTGGATGAGTGTGTGGGTGAGTGTGTGAGTGGGTGGATGAGTGAATGAGTGGGTGAGTGAGTGACTGGGTGAGTGGGTGAGTGAGTGTGTGAGTGGTTGGGTGAGTGGGTGGGTGAGTGAGTGTGTGAGTGATTCGGTGTGTGAGTGGGTGAGTGGGTGGATGAGTGTGTGGGTGGGTGGTGAGTGTGTGGGTGGGTGGTGAGTGTGTGAGTGGGTGTGTGAGTGGGTGAGTGGGTGGATGAGTGGGTGGATGAGTGTGTGTGATGAGTGAGCGAGTGGGTGTGTGAGTGGGTGAGTGGGTGGATGAGTGTGCGGGTGAGTGTGTGTGTAAGTGTGTGAGTGACTGGGTGAGTGACTGGGTGAGTGAGTGAGTGTGTGCGTTTTTTAGGGACCTCTGCTTAAACGCGTCTCTCTCTCCACTCTCTTTCTCTTCCTCTCCAGCAGTTGATTCCCCCCACTGCGTGTCAAGTTCTCCACCGGGCCCCAACCCGCTGCCCCAGCGCCACCGTAGCCAATCCACCGATGCTCGGCATGGCCTGTCTGGAGAGGGACCTGCTGTACCTCAAGCTGCGCACGGGGTACAACATCTTCCAGGAGAACGGACAGAGGAAGTTCGGACCGCCGCCCGACTGGCAGGGCCCCCCTCCCGCCCGCGGCTGCGAGGTGTTCGTGGGGAGGATCCCACGCGACCTCTACGAAGACGAGCTGGTTCCCGCGCTGGAGGCGGTGGGCAAGATCTACCAGCTCCGCCTCATGATGGCGTTCAGCGGAGAGAACCGCGGCTCGCGTTCGTCACCTACGCGATGCGCTCCCACGCCAAGGACGCCGTCAAGAAACTCAACAACTTGGAGATCCGTCCCGGACACCGCATCGGAGTCAAAGTGAGCATGCACTTTCGCCGTCTCTTCATCGGGGGGCTGCCAAAGGACAAGACGCGAGCGGAGGTGATGATGGTGATGAGCGACGCCACAGAGGGCGTGGTGGGTGTCAAGACGAGCCCATTTACGCGACAACACCCTCAACCGAGGCTTCGCGTTCATCGAGTACGAGAGCCATCACGCGGCCGCCATGGCCCGGAAGAAGCTCCGTCAACTTCGCTTCTGGCTCTGGGGCCGGACCATCGAGGTGGACTGGGCCACCCCGGAGCGAAACACGGCGGCGGCTGCCGCGGCCACGGCAGCGGAACACGAGGAGGAGGAGAAGAAGGCGGTGGTCCCAGACCTGCTGCCGCCGGATTGCACCGGCGCCGGCAAGGCCGCGCACAGCCTGTTTGGGGGCTGGGGCCACGCACGCGGCTCTGGCGGGCACCCCGCCACTCACGGCCCACGCCCGTCGGTCTGGACGAGCTGCCGGAGGCGGCCGTCTTGTCGTGGAGACTCGTCTGCAGGCGCTGCTACGGAGCGCCGGCGTGGGCCACGCGACCTTCGAACTGCACGCTCACTCGGAGCCCGGCAGGCCCATGGGCCTCTGTACAAGGTCTCCGTTCCCGGGATGATGCGGGAAGGCAGCGGCTTCTTCCCCGCGGTGCTGAGCTCCAGCGTGGAGGGAGCGCGCGAAGTTGCCAGCGAGCTCTCCCACGAAATCCTCAGCGACGCGAACCCGAGGGCGGGCCCGCCCCCGTCGCGACGGCGCCTCCCCCGCCCCTTCCGGGGCGTATCCCGGCGACTTCCCCGTGACCCGGCAGCCGGTCGCCGCGCGCCTGCCGACAAGCGGCACGCACCCGTAGTGCCGCGTGGCCGTCGTGGCGGCGTTCGTCAGACCGCGGACGGTGTCCTACCGCTTGAAGCTCACATCCGTTCTGCCGTGTTCACCGTCAAACTGCAAGTTGCCCGGCCGCTCACTCGACATGGTCACGTTGCCGCATGCCAGAGCTCGCAATCGGGTACCCGTACACGTTCCCTACCCGATACCGGCTACCCGTACCCGGCCGGGTAGGGTAGGGTACAGGTATCGGGTACCCGATTGCGACCTGGGATGAAGCCACGTTGCAGGCGCGGGTGGGTTGATTCTAGGAACTTGAATTGTGAGAAGAGACAAGACGTTGGCAAATGAGTGACACACGGTGACTCACCAGTGACTCACGGCTTACCCGTACCCGGCCGGGTACGGGTAGCCGGGTATTGGGTAGGGTACGGGTATCGGGTACGGTAACCGGGTATCGGGTAGGGTACGGGTAGCCGGGTATCGGGTAGGGTACGGGTATCGGTAGGGTACGGGTAGCCGGGTATCGGGTAGGGTACGGGTATCGGGTAGGGTACGGGTATCGGGTAGGGTACGGTAGCCGGTATCGGGTAGGGTACGGGTATCTCGGGGTACGGTACCGGGTATCGGTAGGGTACGGGTATCGGGTAGGGTACGGGATCGGGTAGGGTACGGGTAGCCGGGTATCGGGTAGGGTACGGGTATCGGGTAGGGTACGGGTACCGGGTATCGGGTAGGGTACGGGTATCGGGTAGGGTACGGGTATCGGGTAGGGTACGGGTAGCCGGGTATCGGGTAGGGTACGGGTATCGGGTAGGGTACGGGTATCGGGTAGGGTACGGGTAGCCGGGTATCGGGTAGGGTACGGGTATCGGGTAGGGTACGGGTACCGGGTACCCGGTTGCGACCTCTGCCGCTCGCTCTCCACTCAGCCGTCCGCCCCTTTCCTGTTTCCCTCGTTGGGCGGGACCAGCCCTGACTTCACGTTGTGCCTCATTTGACTCGTCCCCGTGGCCCCGCACACGTCCTCGTCACACCAGGTGTCACCCTGTCATTACACTCTAATGACGACCGACAACTGAATCCGTAAAGACAAAATGATTTCAGGTGTTTGACGCGTCAACGCCATTTTGTTTTGAAAATGTCGGGGAGAAAAAAGTATTTTGTTCACGTCGCATTCTGATGTCAAAACATTTGATTCTTTATCAAATTGAAAAACTCTTCAGCGTAGCGACTTTGCTACACACGGAGAGGTCCGTGCACCGCCTCGTTTGCACAGCCTCTATCCCTGTGCCACGTGTAGTTCGTGCACACACAGCTGTTAAGAGTTTGATGTTTTGTTGATTCACAATTTACGTGTGTTTTCCTGTAATGGTTTTTTGTTAATGTTTTAGTGGAAATAAAGTCGTGAAAAGTCTCTTCCTCTCTCTCTCCCCACTCTCTCGGCCGAGTGTCGCATGCTTGGGACCTTTCTTTCCCTCCTCTGCGGATTTAATTTGATGTGCTGATTTACACCCAGCATATTTCAGACTTCCCTGTTTTGTCAGGGCATGTTCCTGATCATTACCAACGTTCCAATGGCCAGGAACTTCAGAGTAACCTATTACCTTTTCATGCAGCATCATAATATAATTTTCCTGGATCATCGCCTTTATAGCTTTGATCAATTGCCAATGGTTTACCGGTTCGTGTTAGTGTTTACTTGTGCCGCCCTCTTTCCCAGTGGGACCACGTGGCGTGAAGTTGTGTCGCACATGAACAGAGTCGGTGCACATCACGAGTCTCCGTACTCGACTGTCACAGAGACACACAGAGACACACAGAGAGACATTGATACACACAGAGACACACACACAGAGACACACACAGACACGACAGAGACACACACACAGAGACACAACACATAGACACACACGAGAGACACATACAGACACACACGCAGAGACACACACAGACACACAGAGACACACACAGAGACATAGACACACACAGAGAGACACACACAGACACACGCAGAGACACACAGACACACAGAGACACATGCAGAGACACAGACACACATACAGACACACAGAGACACATGCAGAGACACAGACACACACAGAGACACACATAGACACACACAGAGACACACACAGACACACGCAGAGACGCACAGAGACACACACAGAGACACACACGCAGAGACGCACAGACACACACAGAGACACACATGCAGAGACACACACACAGAGACACACACACACAGACACACACACACAGAGACACACACACAGAGACATAGACACACATGCAGAGACACAGACACACACAGAGACACACAGACACACAGAGACATAGACACACACACAGAGACACACACACACAGAGACACACAGACACACACATGCAGAGACACAGACACACACGCAGTGACACAGACACACACACACAGTGACAACACACAGAGACACACAGTGACACACACACAGAGACACAGAGACACACACACAGAGACATAGACACACACAGAGACACACACACAGAGACATGGACACACACAGAGACACAGACACACATAGACACACACACAGAGACACACGCAGAGACACACACACACACAGAGACACACACAGAGACAGACACACAGAGAGACACACACAGACACACACGCAGAGACACACACAGAGACACACATGCAGAGACACACACACACAGATATAGACACACACAGACACACACACAGAGACACAGACACACACAGAGACGACATGGACACACGTAGACATGCAGAGACACACACACATAGACATGGACACACACGCAGAGACACGTAGAGACACACAGAGACATGCACGCAGAGACACAAAGACACGCAGAGACATAGACACAGACACACCGTTACAGACACAGACACACGCAGACACACGCAGAACACAGACACGCACAGAGACCGGCAGTTGATGCTGCAGCTGCTGCATAGAGTTTGTGTCTCTCTGTCTTTCTGTTGTCGAGTGGATTTTCTTTCCGGGCCCTCTGGTTTTCCCCTCCACATTTGAGAGCCGTGAGTTGCTAGAGTCTTTGCCAACTGCTATAAAGGTTCACGTGATGATGATGATGAACCTCATTGGTAGAACTATCATCGGTAATGGCCAGGTCAGGGCCTTCTAAAAGAGAGCTTACACACACACAGCATCTCAATGAGGCCCTTGCCCGCTAAAAATAAAACGCGGTTTAGTTTCTAGTTCAAGTCTGTGCACACAACAACACATCATCACGACGCGCCCACCTG
>NW_026892094.1:0-25000 GCF_015708825.2 Lethenteron reissneri
GTCGCGATTGGCGGAGAGTCGCGATTGGCCGAGAGTCGCGATTGGCGGAGAGTCGCGATTGGCGGAGAGTCGCGTCGCGATTGGCGGAGAGTCGCGATTGGCGGAGAGTCACGTCGCGATTGGTCGAGCTCGGGGTTGGCCGACCAACGAGTGACAGGGCGCCGGCCGAACCGCTCTGGGAAATGCATTTGGGTGGATCTTGTGGCACCTTTCCTGAGTGAGGATGACGCGAGGAAGAGGGAGGGAGAGAGGCCGTTTTAGGGGACATTGGGGGAGAGATGGGTTGAGAAGACATGCAGTCAGGGCCTCGTATGTGGCATCTGTCCTGAGTGAGTAAAGACGACGCGAGGAAGAGAGGACTTTTTTGGGGCCATCGTGAGAGAGAAAGAAAGGTGGCGAGGGGAAATTAAATCGTGGCACTAAACGGCGTTTCACTCGGTTGAAACTGCCGGTGAGGCGGGGGCCCGCACGTTGTGGGTGTGGACCGTTGTCAGAAATCCGCGTTGTTGTTGTTGTTGTTGTGTGCTTTACGTGGTTTGCCGGGCCGTGTGATTGTTGTTGTTAATGTGCGGTCGTGGCTACGTGCTGCCCGGTAGGAACGTCGCCGGCTCATGAGCGAGCGCCCCGGCCTGTGTGTCTATAGCCGCTGTTGTTAAACAGAGAACCTAAACCCCAGCGTCTAGTGCAGACAGGTAACACACCACTCCGGACATCCCCGGGGCTGTCTTCCCACGTAACTTCAATTTTCGTTCATGTTTAAAAAAAACAAAGCAATACTTTTTGAGTAACGCGAACGGTACTTCCGTTGTGACACACTTAAGGTCGTGTTGCAAGGCGCGCTCATCCAGTACAGGGATATCCACCACAAGGGAACACAACAGGTGTTGTGGGTCTGGCAAAGGTACGGTTCGGGAGTCGTTAAGTTCACAGGATGCGTGGTGCCAGTTGCTAGTTTGCTACATTTGCGTTATAGGAATAGCTAGTACTAGTAGTAGTGGCTGATTGGAAATGTCTTCGGGTAGAACTATTTGGCCGTCTGGTGAGAGTTAGGGGTAGAACTAGGAGTGACTGGCTGGCTAGTTCGCGTTAGAACTATTTGGCCGTCTGGTGAGAGTTAGGGGTAGAAGTACGAGTGACTGGCTGGCTAGTTCGCGTTAGAACTATTTGGCCGTCTGGTGAGAGTTAGGGGTAGAACTAGGAGTAGCTGGCTGGCTAGTTCGCGTTAGAACTATTTGGCCGTCTGGTGAGAGTTAGGGGTAGAACTAGGAGTGACTGGCTGGCTAGTTCGCGTTAGAACTATTTGGCCGTCTGGTGAGAGTTAGGGGTAGAACTACGAGTGACTGGCTGGCTAGTTCGCGTTAGAACTATTTGGCCGTCTGGTGAGAGTTAGGGGTAGAACTAGGAGTGGCTGGCTGGCTAGTTCGCGTTAGAACTATTTGGCCGTCTGGTGAGAGTTAGGGGTAGAACTAGGAGTGACTGGCTGGCTAGTTCGCGTTAGAACTATTTGGCCGTCTGGTGAGAGTTAGGGGTAGAACTAGGAGTGACTGGCTGGCTAGTTCGCGTTAGAACTATTTGGCCGTCTGGTGAGAGTTAGGGGTAGAACTAGGAGTGACTGGCTGGCTAGTTCGCGTTAGAACTATTTGGCCGTCTGGTGAGAGTTAGGGGTAGAACTAGGAGTGACTGGCTGGCTAGTTCGCGTTAGAACTATTTGGCCGTCTGGTGAGAGTTAGGGGTAGAACTACGAGTGACTGGCTGGCTAGTTCGCGTTAGAACTATTTGGCCGTCTGGTGAGAGTTAGGGGTAGAACTAGGAGTGGCTGGCTGGCTAGTTCGCGTTAGAACTATTTGGCCGTCTGGTGAGAGTTAGGGGTAGAACTAGGAGTGACTGGCTGGCTAGTTCGCGTTAGAACTATTTGGCCGTCTGGTGAGAGTTAGGGGTAGAACTAGGAGTGACTGGCTGGCTAGTTCGCGTTAGAACTATTTGGCCGTCTGGTGAGAGTTAGGGGTAGAACTAGGAGTGACTGGCTGGCTAGTTCGCGTTAGAACTATTTGGCCGTCTGGTGAGAGTTAGGGGTATAACTACGAGTGACTGGCTGGCTAGTTCGCGTTAGAACTATTTGGCCGTCTGGTGAGAGTTAGGTGTAGAACTAGGAGTGACTGGCTGGCTAGTTCGGGTTCATGTGAGTTGGGCTTGTGTTTGGTGGGCTGGTGAACTCTGCCTTGAAACTGTGCAACAGGATCTTTAACATCGTCGTCATGGCACCTCCGATTAGTACGGCTGGCTACGTACGGTGCGAAAGAAGTTCAACATACATAGATACGTAGCGAGGCGCTCACTAGGCATGTGACAATTCACCCTCTCAGCGATTCGATGAATTGTCAAAATTCTAGATTGCTATTCGCTTAAAATAAACGGTTACTTTTTGTCTCATTTTACCCTCTCGTTTTGTGCTGCTTCTCACTGTGGCTTTCTTTCCCGTCCATGCCGTTTCGTTTGCCCGATTAGTCTAAAATGCAAACTCGTAATTGAATGTAATCCATTCTCACGCGTTTCATTTGTCGCGTGGGACCTGAGCGGAAGAATCCACGAAATGTTTTTGTTCCACCATAGATCGGATGCCCTGTTGCATCCCTCATCCTAACACTTTATATATAAGCTGGGTTGGAGGTGGAAGAAGAGCGCCTTGACAAAGAATGTGCACATCAAGAGGAATTTAGCATATTCATGGGAAATGCGTAGGAGGTGGGCGGGGGGTTTCAAAGTCATATTATGACCATGAATTATGCAGGATCAGCAGCACCAAGGGAGGGTGCAGGGAGTAGCATTAACAAAGGGAGGGAATGTTAACAGTATGTAGCTGCAGTTACTAAACAACCACGTAGAAAACTAAAGTATAAACTACATAATAAAAACTAAAGTATAAACTGCATAGCACGAAAGCTTTAAATCGAAATTTATTGTTTTTTTTATTAATTTTGGTTTCATTTTTTACCTACGTGACTTCACCGAAAGAACTAAGAGTATACATCCCTACGTCCCCCTACCGATCCATCAAAGGGAGGGGGCAGAGGGTAGCATTAACACAGGGAGGGAATGATAATATGTAGAAGCAATGAAACATGTGAATGGGAGAACGGTGGCAGGAGACCCGCAGCGGAGCAAATAATGCATTCCCTGCGGAGAACACAAGATGCACAATCTTAATTTTGGAGCTTTCGTGACTGCAGGAATTATTCTTTGGTTTTTTCGGTAACTTAGCAATCTTTGAAATACGTAGTCGACCAGGCTGTGCGTTAATTGTGTGTCGTTTTACATAACATTTCGATTCTTTGCTAGGTTATTTAATTTAGTGTGTTCTGTCTCCCTCTAAGCCTGCTTACTTTACTACGCCTCCCTTCGTACTCATTGACATGTAAATTTTTTCTCTAACCCCTCCCTCTCTCTGCCTCCGCCCCCCTCTGTCTATTTAAGGGCTTCCCCACAGAGACGATCACCCCTCTCTGTGCCTGTGTTGCTCTCTCTCTGTGTATCTTGGTGATATCTGTCTGCTTATATGTCTGTCTATAGTTTTCTGGTTAGATTCTATGTCGCTATTTCATTATACCTGATGATGATTGCTTGTGTTGCAATCGAAACGTCGTATGCTATTATTTAATTTAATTTATTATTTTATCTTTATACGTGACTTCACCTAACAAACCAAAGAACAAGATACACAGTCAATGCCAGTGAGTGGACTACGAGATGATAATCCCTGCAGTCACGAAAGCTTTAAATCGAAAATAAAATAGTTGTATTATAATAGTAAAATATGTTATTACGTGTTTTATAATAAAATAATTGGTCTTACGTAAAATGTTTATTATTTCCCTTCTACGTGACTTTACCGAAAGAATCAACAATACAGGAGTTTGATTTTCTTGGTTCTTTCGGTAAAGTCGCGTAGAACAAAATGTGACCTAAGGTCTACACTCATTTACCGCTTCACATTCCCTATTGCCGTACAGATACTGGAGGAAGGGCCTTTGCTATTGATGCCCCCAGGGTCTGGAATGGCTGTTGCCAATAAATTGAAACTTGAGTCACTACCTATGAGATCTTCACTCAAAACTGCTCTAGAGGAGTTGTTACACCCCTAGCTGCCAGCGCGATTCAGTGGCAGTGGCGGCTCCTGCAACATCTCTCAGGGGGGGCAAATGTCTGGATGATTGATAAGGATAAGGTCCACACCATGCAATGGATAAATTAACAGCTTAAGCATGTAAAGGCAACTTCACTTGTTTATTATTAATGAAAAAATAAAGTGACTCTTACAATACATCTTGTTTGTTTCTATACTCACATATTATTACAATCCAGCTCAGTTTATTTTATTAAAGATTCCACTAGGTGGCGACAAATAATATTGTTGGATGAAACGTGCTTACGTATGATGACGTAAGCACGTTAGGGCGAGCCCTCCCGGAAGCCGTAGAGAATGCATTGCAGCGCCCCCCGTTCGAAAAAAAAACACCTTTGAATGTAAGTCTATGGGGAACACTCTGGGCGATTCTCAGCCAGAGTGAAATCGCCCAAAAGGAGGCGGTACTCCACAGAACGTGGACATGACGCTGATTGGACTATATCCAGAGGCACAGGGACGCTCGCGTGACTCTGTGGTTCAATGACATTGGTGGTGCGTCGCCCAATCGCCCTAATGAAGAAAACCGCCTCTGTTCAGTGGCCTAAAATACAATGTTTCGCTCCGGATGATCGCTACAAAGTATGACCTGTGGTTTTGATTTAGTGTGCTGATCTTAAAGGTGCATTGAGAAATTATAATACTCCGATTGATGCTCCTGCTGCTGTTGTTGTGGAGTGGCTCATGCAGCCAGCTGTGGCTGCAGAGTTTGCTAGTACATGTTGTTATGCCGCTTATTGTGAAGTTCCGTCACAGTTCCTATGTTCACTGTTTCATTGCTTTCATGGCTTTATTTTGGTGATTTCGAAAAGTGTATTGGTTTGGCCATGTTTGTTGTTGTAGTACAGAGTTAGACTGATGGCCTTAATCTAAGTTGTCTTGTGGTTTGTTGTTGTTGTTGACTTGCATCCCACTGGGATTTTGCATACAGCGTTGGGTGTGTAACGGTGCTTTTTTCTGCAATATTTTGCTGTCTTTTCTTGGATTTTCTGTTTGCACATAGTCACATATTCACTTTAAGATGTTGTTTGTATTTTGTTTGTTGCGGTTGCACCCGATTCAAGAGCCGAATGGCTCACAGGGCTCTGTACCTAATACATGAACTTGAACTTGAGTCTATGGTGCAGTGTTGAGTCTATGGTGCAGTGTTGAGTCTATGGTGCAGTGTGAGTCTATGGGCAGTGTTGAGTCTATGGTGCAGTGTTGAGTCTATGGTGCAGTGTGAGTCTATGGGCAGTGTTGAGTCTATGGTGCAGTGTTGAGTCTATGGTGCAGTGTTGAGTCTATGGGTAGTGGTGAGTCTATGGGCAGTGTTGAGTCTATGGGGCAGTGTTGAGTCTATGGTGCAGTATTGAGTCTATGGGCAGTGTTGAGTCTATGGGCAGTGTTGAGTCTATGGGCAGTGTTGAGTCTATGGTGCAGTGTGAGTCTATGGGCAGTGCTGAGTATATGGTGCAGTGTTGAGTTCTATGGTGCAGTGTTGAGTCTATGGTGCAGTGTTGAGTCTATGGTGCAGTGTTGAGTCTATGGTGCAGTGTTGAGTCTATGGGCAGTGGTTGAGTCTATGGTGCAGTGTTGAGTCTATGGCAGTGTTGAGTCTATGGTGCAGTGTTGAGTCTATGGGCAGTGTTGAGTCTATGGTGCAGTGTTGAGTCTATGGTGCAGTGTTGAGTCTATGGGCAGTGTGGAGTCTATGGTGCAGTGTTGAGTCTATGGTGCAGTGTTGAGTCTATGGTGCAGTGTTGAGTCTATGACAATGTTGAGTCTATGGTGCAATGTTGAGTCTATGACAATGTTCAGTCTATGGTGCATGTTTGAGTCTATGGTGCAGTGCTGATTCTATGACAGTGCTGAGTCTATGGTGCAGTGCTAAGTCTATGGGCCGTGCTTATTCAGTTCTACGGAATCCGAGTCTCGCCCGCATCACGTGATCGCCTATCCACACTACGTATTCTAAACGCGCCCTGCTCAGCATCACGTGGTCACGGCTGCCCGCGGCCTCCTGCCCGAGGTATCGGCACGCGACGTCGGACCTCCTCCTCCTCCTGCTGCGAGGACATTGTTTAGTGTGTAAGCCACAACGACGGTGAAAAGAACTCAAGAATCCCACTCCCCAGACATCGACGCGGCGTTGCGCCGGTGAGCCCCGTGGTAAGGCCTAGTCCCTGGGAGTGACACCGGTCTCGGCTAGATTGCTCAACCGGCCGAGGCTGCACCTTGGCCGGCTGAGGGTGGCTGCTAACCCCCCCCCCCCCCGTGAGTCAAATCAAATACACAGACAAAGGTGCCCCGTGTAGCCTCTGGCAGGCTGTAGGGGCAAGTGCTGTTATCACCTTTACACAGACAAAGGTCCCCCGTGTAGCCACTAGCAGGATGTAGGGGCAAGTGCTGTTAGCAGCACCTATACACAGACAAAGGTCCCCCGTGTAGCCTCTAGCAGGCTGTAGGGGGCAAGTGCTGTTAGTGGCACCTATACACAAAGGTCCCCCATGTAGCCTCTAGCAAGGCTGTAGGGCAAGTGCTGTTAGCACCTATACACAGACAAAGGTCCCCCGTGGTAGCCTCTAGCAGGCTGTAGGGTCAAGTGCTGTTAGCACCTTTACACAGACAAAGGTCCCCCGTGTAGCCTCTAGCAGGCTATAGGGGCAAGTGCTGTTAGCAGCACCTATACACAAAGGTCCCCCATGTAGCCTCTAGCAGGCTGTAGGGGCAAGTACTGTTAGTAGCACCTATACACAGACAAAGGTCCCCCGTGTAGCCTCTAGCAGGCTGTAGGGGCAAGTGCTGTTAGTAGCACCTATACACAGACAAAGGTCCCCCGTGTAGCCTCTAGCAGGATGTAGGGGCAAGTGCTGTTAGTAGCACCTATACACAGACAAAGGTCCCCCGTGTAGCCTCTAGCAGGATGTAGGGGCAAGTGCTGTTAGTAGCACCTATACACAGACAAAGGTGCCCCGTGTAGCCTCTAGCAGGATGTAGGGGCAAGTGCTGTTAGTAGCACCTATACACAGACAAAGGTGCCCCATGTAGCCTCTAGCAGGATGTAGGGGCAAGTGCTGTTAGTAGCACCTATACACAGACAAAGGTGCCCCGTGTAGCCTCTAGCAGGCTGTAGGGGCAAGTGCTGTTAGTAGCTATACACAGACAAAGGTGCCCGTGTAGCCTCTAGCAGGATGTAGGGGGCAAGTGCTGTTAGTAGCACCTATACACAGACAAAGGTGCCCGTGTAGCCTCTAGCAGTATGTAGGGGCAAGTGCTGTTAGTACACCTATACACAGACAAAGGTGCCCCATGTAGCCTCTAGCAGGATGTAGGGGCAAGTGCTGTTAGTAGCACCTATACACAGACAAAGGTGCCCCATGTAGCCTCTAGCAGGATGTAGGGGCAAGTGCTGTTAGTAGCACCTATACACAGACAAAGGTGCCCGTGTAGCCTCTAGCAGGATGTAGGGGCAAGTGCTGTTAGTAGCACCTATACACAGACAAAGGTGCCCGTGTAGCCTCTAGCAGGATGTAGGGGCAAGTGCTGTTAGTAGTAGCTATACACAGACAAAGGTCCCCCGTGTAGCCTCTAGCAGGATGTAGGGGCAAGTGCTGTTAGTAGCACCTGTACACAAAGGTCCACCGTGTAGCCTCTAGCAGGATGTAGGGGCAAGTGCTGTTAGTAGCTATGCACAGACAAAGGTCCCCCGTGTAGCCTCTAGCAGGATGTAGGGGCAAGTGCTGTTAGTAGCTATACACAGACAAAGGTCCCCCGTGTAGCCTCTAGCAGGATGTAGGGGCAAGTGCTGTTAGTAGCTATACACAGACAAAGGTCCCCCGTGTAGCCTCTAGCAGGCTGTAGGGGCAAGTGCTGTTGGTAGCTATACACAAAGGTCCCCCGGTAGGTGATGGTTGGTGATAGTTGGTGATGGTGGTGATGGTGGTGGTGATGGTGGTGATGGTGGTGGTGATGGTGGTGGTGATGGTGATGGTGGTGGTGATGGTGGTGGTGGTGGTTGGTGATGGTTGTGATGGTGGTGATGGTGGTGATGGTGGTGATGGTGGTGGTGATGGTGGTGATGGTGGTGGTGATGGTGGTGGTGATGGTGATGGTGGTGGTGATGGTGGTGGTGGTGGTTGGTGATGGTTGTGATGGTGGTGATGGTGGTGATGGTGGTGATGGTTGTGATGGTGGTGGTGATGGTGGTGATGGTTGGTGATGGTTGTGATGGTGGTGGTGATGGTTGTGATGGTGGTGGTGATGGTGGTGATGGTTGGTGATGGTTGTGATGGTGGTGGTAGTGGTGATGGTGGTGGTGATGGTGGTGCTGATGGTGGTGGTGATGGTGGTGATGGTTGTGATGGTGGTGATGGTTGTGATGGTGGTGGTGATGGTTGTGGTGGTGATGGTGGTGGTGATGGTTGTGATGGTGGTGATGGTGGTGATGATGGTGGTGATGGTGGTGGTGATGGTGGTGATGGTGGTTGTGATGGTGGTGATGGTTGGTGGTGGTGGTGGTGATGATGGTGGTGATGGTTGGTGATGGTTGTGATGGTGGTGGTGATGGTTGTGATGGTTGGTGATGGTTGTGATGGTGGTGGTGGTGGTGGTGATGGTGGTGGTGATGGTGGTGATGGTGGTGGTGATGGTGGTGATGGTGGTGGTGATGGTGGTGGTCATGGTGGTGGTTATGGTGGTGGTTATGGTGGTGGTGGTGGTTGTGATGGTGGTGGTGATGGTGGTGGTGATGGTGGTGATGGTGGTGGTGATGGTGGTGGTCATGGTGGTGGTTATGGTGGTGGTTATGGTGGTGGTGGTGGTTGTGATGGTGGTGGTGATGGTTGTGATGGGGTGGTGATGGTTGTGATGGTGGTGGTGATGGTGATGGTGGTGGTGATGGTTGTGATGGTGGTGGTGATGGTGGTGATGGTGGTAGTGATGGTGGTGATGGTGGTGGTGATGGTGGTGATGGTGGTGGTGATGGTGGTGATGTTTGTGATGGTGGTGGTGATGGTTGGTGATGGTGGTGGTGATGGTGGTGGTGATGGTTGTGATGGTGGTGGTGATGGTTGTGATGGTGGTGGTTATGGTGGTGGTGATGGTGGTGGTGGTGATGGTGGTGGTGATGGTGGTGGTGATGGTGGTGGTGAGGGTTGTGATGGTGGTGGTGATGGTGGTGATGGTGGTGATGGTGGTCATGGTGGTGGTGATGGTGGTGGTGATGGTGGTGGTGATGGTGGTGGTGATGGTGGTGGTGATGGTGGTGGTGATGGTTGTGATGGTGGTGGTGATGGTGGTGGTGATGGTGGTGATGGTGGTGATGGTTGTGATGGTGGTGATGGTGGTGATGGTTGTGATGGTTCTGATGGTGATGGTGGTGGTGATGGTGATGGTGGTTGTGATGGTTGTGATGTTGGTGATGGTGGTGATGGTTGTGATGATACAGGGAGCTGTTCTCGCTGCATCACAACCCTCAACAGCAACAGCAACGACGACAAGAAGCCGCAGCGATCTGCCATGGAGCGAGCCGGCGGCGGTGGCGGCGGCGGCCGCGGCGGCGTCAGCGGAGGCGGCAGGAGGGCGGAGGACCGGCTCGCACGGCCGTCCGCGGGCCTCGGGGGCCGCTCCAGGCCGTCCGCGGGAGCCCCCCCGCAGAGCGGCGGCGGAGAGCGCCCCGGAGCGCGAGCTGGGGGGGGGGGGGCGGCGAGGGGGAGAGGGGCGGAGGGCGCCGGGAGAGCGAGAACGGTGGGCACGGGGCGTCACTCGTGGGACTCGCGAGAGCGGTGGGAGAGGCGGGCGTTTCGACGGCAGACGCACACGCCGAGGGAGAACGCCAGGAACCTAGGAGGAGAGGGGCTGCGCGCACACAGGGGGGGGATTGCAGTGGGAGGTTCGGGGGAGCGCGGGGGGGAGGGGGGGGGGAGAAGGGAGGGGGGGGGAGGGAGGGCTCGGGGTGGTGGAGCCGGGTCACGGAGAGGCTGCGGCGGGTCACGAGGGGCGTAGGTGACGTGGGACTGGCGAGTCCCTTCGGGAGCGGAGAGCGCGGGAGAGCGGGGACGGCCAGAGGGGGGGCTCGGCCCCCCGGGGGGCCCCCCTCAGCATGAGTCTCGTTTGGCGACTGCCTCGCGACGACGACGGGAGGTTGGTGGCCGTGAGAGCCGCAAGTTCCCCGTTCCCACGGCGGGTTCCCGAACTGTAGAGAGGAGGGGACGTCGTCAGCGGCCCGTTGATTATAACACTGGTCATAAACACACTATCCTAAAAATACAGCACCGTATTTTGACACTAAAGCAGTCACTGACTCGCAACGACTTGCAATCATAAGTGACAGAGTTAATTTCGGGTAAAATCAATGAAAATGGGGTATGCCGATAGCATCGAAATGAGATGTCTAAAACAGCTGCAAAAGTCCAGGCCAGCATTTTTTTTTGTGTTGACCAGTGTCATCAATGCGTTATCCGCCCGAGTGTTGCCCTATCGCCAATGTGTTTATCTATATTTTGTTGACCAGTGTTATTGGTTGTTTATTGTTTATTGCTGTCGGTGATTTTCGTGTTCACGTTTAAGAGATTAAACGTCCCTTCAATAGCATGACAGTGACACGGGTGTCTCCTACGCGTGTGCGCGTTGTGTTTATTAAACGCAATAGACAGGAACACATTACGTCAAGTTACATTTCGATTTAAAGCTTTCGTGACTGCAGGGATTCATATTCTTGGTTCTTTCGGTAAACTCACGTAGAAGGGAAACAATTATTTTATTCCATGGGAACCTCATTTGCCAGTAAAAATATGATACTGGTAGGAACGAAGTGGACCAGCCTACAATAGATTATATCGTTTGTCCGTCCGTCCGTTCGTCCGTCCGTGTAGCAACATCGCCCCCTACTGCAAACACTTGGCATGACCCTACAAAAACCTTTAGACTCAGTGACGCTTTCCTGGCTAAACAAGTGTAACATTCCCTTATAATTCCCTCAGATAGCTTTTAATTAAAACATTAAAATTAATGAGGCTTTCCTGGCTAAAGAAGTGTAACATTCCCTTATAATTCCCTGAGATAGCTTTTAATTAAAACTTGTAAATTAAAATTAACTCACAGCGGCATAAAGCCTACAGCTAGGCCTAAAGCCTAGACCTAGGCCTCAAACTCTCCCTTCGTATCGTTCCCCCGCGTGTGTGCAAGGGAGTTAATGTTTAACAATGTTACATTCCCTGATGCTTTTAAATAGAAACATTTACATTTAAAGCTTTTACATAAATAATTAAAACATTTATATTAACAATTAACTCACGGCGGCCTAAAGCTACAGCTAAGCCTAAAGCCTAGAACTAGGCCTGAAACTCTCCCTTCGTATAGTTCCCCCGCGTGTGTAAAAGGGAGTAAATGTTTAACAATGTTACATTCCCTGATGTTTTTTAATAGAAACATTTACATTTAAAGCTTTTACATTAAAAACAACTCCCTACCCCCCCCATCCCCCCTTGTCGGCGGCTCTCCAGCCGAGCCAGGCCTGGGAATCTCTCCCCCGCTAGGGGTCTATTGGGCGGGGCTACAGCGGCAGGGGGCGGGGCTACGCGGGTGGAGGGCGGGGCTACTGCTGCAGGGGGCGGGGCTACAGCGGGTGGAGGGCGGGGCTACAGCTGCAGGGGGCGGGGCTACTGCTGCAGGGGGCGGGGCTGGGCGGGGCTACAGCGGCAGGGGGCGGGGCTACGCGGGTGGAGGGCGGGGCTACTGCTGCAGGGGGCGTGGCCACGAGCTGGGGGCGGGGACACCGAGATGGAGCGGGGCCACGGGGGACCGGGGCGGGGCCACGGGGGAGCGGGGCGGGGCCACGGGGGAGCGGGGCGGGGCCACGGGGGAGCGGGGCGGGGCCACGGGGGAGCGGGGCGGGGCCACGGGGGACCGGGGCGGGGCCACGGGGGAGCGGGGCGGGGCCACGGGGGACCGGGGCGGGGACACGGGGGAGCGGGGCGGGGTCAAGTGGTGTGAGGCGGAGCTTAGCGCGATGAGGGGAGGGGCCGTTGGCGAGAAGGGGCGGAGTCTACAGTCGAGAATACAGCACCAGGGCGAGGAGGCGGGGCTAGCAGGGATAGGGGCGTGGTCCACGGCGCTGCGTAGCGTGCACATTGTTGCTACTCGCTGTGTCTGCTCCAAGCTGCACTCACGTGGGTACATACTTGTGCAATACTAGTGTTTTTGCACAACGGTTACTACTACTTTATTGTTTCTTATGTTCCACTACGTCTACGTTTCCATCCACTTACTGGCGCCCATTTTTTGCCATTTCATTTTATTATAGCCATTCAATTGTTCGGTCCTACCAGCCCACCCACAGGGACCTGTTTATATTGGCAGAATAAAATATTAATTTACAGACACTGTGGGGCCGTCCATAAATGACGTCACGCGATTTTTGCCGATTTTTGACCCCCCCTCCCAAAACCATATTTCAATTTTGAAAATAAAAATGCTTCAAATCGCTTTAAACTATTGTCATTGTAGTGCGTATTTAATGTGGCGCTGTACTCTGATGTTGTAGGAGACAACATACATTAAAAGGAGGCGTTGGAAAGCTGAAATTTAGCATAAAATTCGCTTGAAAAGATTCAACTTCTAACTAAAACTGCAGATGTTCAGAATATTATATTGAAATTCTCTTATAATAAATATTAAAAGTAATAACTATGAAAAAATACTTGAAACTTTGTAGTAGAACGAAGCTAAATGGAGAGTACAACTATAAGAATCATATATTCATTTCACAGAATGAAAAGCCCTGCTAGAATCATTAGAATCAAAATGTTTAGTAACAATCATTCAAAAAATTACTAAATGTATGCTTCTCAATTCTCCCATGGAGAAGAAAAATGTTCCTTCGTGGAATAAATAAAAGGTGACCTTAGCAAATTAAAATAATAAAACAGTTAATAATGAAAATTTATTTTAAAAAAAATTTCTGTTATAACGCTTCTATTTAATTAACATTTATTTAAAGTTGCGAATTTTGATGTGCGTGACGTCACATTTCTCAAACTCCGCCCCTCCCCCCCCGGGTGCGTGACGTCACATTTCTCAAACTCCGCCCCTCCCCCCCGGGTGCGTGACGTCACATTTCTCAAACCCCGCCCCTCCCCCCCCGGGTGCGTGACGTCACATTTCTCAAACCCCGCCCCTCCCCCCCGGTGCGTGACGTCATTTACGTGCTCACGATTCCTGCGCGCCCATTGGCTGCCAAATTGGGCCAATCAGCGAGCTCCTTTTCCAACGCGTTCACCGATGGACGCACGCAATTCGCGGTTCGTCAAGCCTCAGGCGAAACTCGACGCCACCCTGCACAGAGTTGTTTAGACGAGCCGCAAACAACGCCCGCGCACAAACAACAACAACAATAATAATAACAGTGTTGAAAGGCGAATGTCGTCACGACTACTCGAGAAGAACGGCCTTTCCACCCCCCCCCCCCCCGTGAGTGGGCGGAGCTCGGCCGCCTTGGGTGCGTCTCCCTCGGCAGGGGCTTCCAGGCAAGGCGGGGGGGTGCGGGGTTGGGGCTTCGGCCTTCTCTGAGAAGCGCACGCGAGAGGAATTTGTTTGTTTTTACGCAGCGGGGCAAACTCGTAACAATAAAAACACGTAAATGTTTAGTATCTTTTTTTCGATTTAAAGCTTATTTCGTGACTGCAGGGATTCATATTGTTGGTTCTTTCGGTAAAGTCATCACGTAGAAGGAAATAATAAAATAATAAAAATTAAACAATAAAATAATATTCTCACGACGTTTCGGCCACAACGCAAGCAGCCGTCCTCAGGTGAAGACAGGTCTGTCGGAACGACAGCGTCTGTTCTTCACCTGAGGACGGCTGCTTGTGTTGTGGCCGAAACGTCGTGAGAATTATATTTTACTATGTTTTATTTTTATTATTTTCCTTCTACGTGACTTTACCGAAAGAACCAAGAAGATGTTTAGTATCTTGTGGGTGTGTGTTTAGGTTGTGTTTGCAGCGCTGTTCTGTTTATTAATGGGTGGCGGTATTTTATTTAGTTTAACCTGGAGATACAACAGTAGTCACACTTGCAAACAGTGGCACGGGTCGTCAAATACAATTTATATTTTAAAAACCTCAAAATGTATGGACACCATACAGCAGTACTGGGGACGACTGCTTGTGTTGTGATCGAAACGTCGTACACTTTTATTTTATTCCTACGTGACTTTACCGAAAGAACTAAAGAGTATGGATTCATAATCTTGGTTCTTTCGGTAAAGTCACGTTGAAGGGAAATAATAAAATAACAAAAATATAAAACAATAAAAATCCTCACGACGTTTCGACTGCAACACAAGCAATCGTCATCAGGTGTGAAATCCACAGCAAGAAAATTTGAAAAAAGTGGCGGTTGTTTTTAAATCCTTTATATTAAGTTCGCTTGCTTGCTTAGGACCGTGCAAATCTTTCGGTCGTTTTTTAACCCACTTCCCGTGATCCAATCGAGCTGACATTTTGCACACAGACTCGTTGTGCGGGACAATTAATGTTCGTGAAAATTTTTTTTCCAAAATTTTACACTGTTTAGGGAAAAATAATAAATATTTAATTACCAATTGCTTAATGGTGGCAGACAATCATCTGACCCATAGGTGGCAGCCATCTCAAGCCAGAGGATGAGAGAACTCTAGCCGCCACGCACATAAAGGATTTATAGTGAAAAACTTTGTTTTTACGGGTTAATTTTTCCTAACTTTTTTCCTATTTTCTTGCTGTGGATTTCACACCTGATGACGACTGCTTGTGTTGCAGTCGAAACGTGACTTTACCGAAAGAACCAAAGAGTAAAGCTCTCTTCTAGTCAATCAACCCACTACATTTGCACATTCCTGCCGCCATGTCCTGTATTCGCCAATAAGCCTCATATCAGGTGAAATAAAGTCTCGAGTCTGACCTGAGTTGTATTCCCAAGCACAGTTAAACACGAGTGGCGAGTGAGATCTGAACAAGTCCTTCGCAAACCCCCGTTGACCAAGTGTAGTGATCACCAATGACCATCACAGCGTGGGTTTGAGCGGTTTCATCCAACACTGGATTGACAAATGGCAACATTATTTTCACGTATTTATATTGTATTAATTTCAATGGTATACTCTACGGAAAGACGGAAAGTGCTTTCTGCAACACTGCGGTGAAAGCGAATTCATACCCTTTATTTCTTGCCAGGAGCTTGAATCTATGCATATTCAAACAATAGTTGACTGACGGTTTAAGCTGTACAGTGATACCTCGGTTCACGAACGCTTCTGTTCACGAACAACTCGGTTCACGAACAGAAAATTTCATAAAAATATGCTCCGGTTCACGAACTCCGCTTCGGTTCACAAACAGGAGCCGCGGCCATTTTTATGCTAATTCCAGGCTGTCACATGGTCGTGACTTCCTGTAGGAAGATCGTGGAGAGAAGCAGAGACACAGAAAGAAGTACTGTGAGTACTGTGAAGACACTTTCAGTGACTTTTAGATTTTTGGTGTGCTTTTTAGCACATACAGTACAGTACTACTGTACTGTACAATACTGTACTTACTGTAATGTACAGTTCACCCGTTTGAGTGCTTACTGTCTCCCACCCGCCTTCCACTTGCCTTCCTCCATGCCAGAAGTCATCTCAAGCAAGGTTAGTGTTCTCTCTTTATACATTACTATACTGTACAGTACTAATGTGTATTGTCATTTGTTTATATTTTTGTGCTTCAAAAACCAAAAAAAAAGGTCAGAACGGATTAACCGGATTTACATTGAACCCTGTGGGGAAATGTGCCTCGGTTCACGACCAATTCGGTTCGCGACCAGAGTCAGTTCACGAATTAAGTTCGTGAACCGAGGTATCACTGTAGTATGAAATTTAGATCAATGAAAAACCCATGGTTGTGTGTCAGTAAAACATTGCTGGAACGGTAAAACACTTTTTACAACAGCACACGGTTTATTTCCTATTTGTAACTAACACAATGTGGTGTGGCCCCTTGTCAGTGTTGGTAATGTTTGAGTTGCAGAGTCGTGAGAATGCTGATTTGGAATGTGTCTCATTCTGTGAAACGCAGCAGAGAGAAAGCGGGTCTCACACCGAGCAAAGACAAAGTCGTGGTGCACTGTGTGGCTAAAAGACGAAGTGGGCGTGCAGACATTCTCGTGAGGCAACGGATTCCCATTCGTGTGGAGACTTTAAATTCATGGATCCTCCTGATGATTGCAAAGAGCTCCCTTCGCAAGTCTTTATCGCAGATGTCGTGGCGAAGAAGCTCGGTTTATCAGGCAACAGCTGCGACGCGCCGGAGGTAAACGAACTTTGTTTTCATAGTCCAGTACAGGATGCAGAGGTCGCAAACGGGTTTTGATTCCTTACCCGTACCCGGCCGCACCAGGGTCGCAAATGGGTACCCGTACCCGGCCAGGTACAGGTAGCCGTATCCTACCCGTACCCTACCCGAAATGAGTGACAAACGGTTACTCACGGTTACTCACCAGTGACTCACGGCCTACCCGTACCCAGACGCACCAGGGTCGTAAACGGCTACCCGTACCCGGCCGGGTACGGGTAGCCGGGTATCGGGTAGGGTAGCCGGGTATCGGGTACCCGGTTGCAACCTCTGACAGGATGATCCATTCATAGATACAGCACTAAAGCCATACAAATATGTGGAACAATATCGAGAAAGCTATTTCAAAGCCTCTACACGTCCATCACCTATAACAATCCACTCGTTACATGTGTAACTTCGTGCATTGCTTTCCCAACAATCAGTCACCTGTGGAGAGGAAGTACTGTAATAGGGTCGTGAAAAACCAGGGCCCCTTAACATCGCCGCACCCCACCACACACTCGCAACTTATTTGGATTGGAAGTTGTCCGCGAGAGTCATTGCTGATGCGAATTCGTTGTTTCCCTTTGAAGTGTGATGGTGAGGACAGAAGCGATGCCATGCGTGGGGAATGTGACAGTGTTGCAGGAGACATCTCACTCGTGGATGTACTACTTGAAAAACAGCACAACCAAGACAATTGTTCACAGACGTTCAATCTTACTCAGAAAGACCCAGAACCACAAAAGTGGCTTCCCAAGAAGCTTACGCAACACTCGGCTTTGTCTTGTGGGACTATATTGGGCTGTGACAATACTGGTCAAATGAAAACACACAATGTGGAACAATTGCTGCCTCGTGACTGGAATAAGAATACACTAAAGAGAACAGAATATAATCCTCTACACATCGCACAAAATGTACAGACTGAGCCGCATCACGGTTTTTACGCAAATATTGTAGGAAACGACATTCGGAGCTCGTCGAGAGGCAATTCTCAAAATGCAAAACTTCCAAAGCTCGATGGAACCATTCGCACGTTAACGTCTAATTCTCAAGCTGACGCACAAACAGGTTGCTTTCATTCGGAGGATGAGATAAAATTGGCTGATATCTTAACGGACGATTTAGAATGTACTATTACCACCAGAAAACCGCCAAAACCCACTTGTGCTTCTGCACTTTCGGAAGCAAATGACTCAAATGCTGCCTTTAGTGAAGAGGCTGACCACATCGCTCGCGGAAGAGCCGACGGTTCTTCAACAGCAAATGCGCTTGGAGTGGAAAATATAAAAGTAGCCGCAGATGTAGCCAACAAGGGCACGAGCATAAGAGATCGCATCAAGAAAACGCTCGTGGCAAACGCGTGGGCGGCAGCTACCCGCGTGGTCTCGCGCACCAGGCACCTGCAGGAGTCTGCGCTGTCGCACGAGAGGCAGATCGCCACGGAGACTTGTGCTGATGACAGCCAGTTTGAGATTGGGCCTTTCTATGGGCTTCCCACGAAGGTGCACAGCCTTCTGCAACAACAGCGTGGCATTAAAGAGCTCTACGGTAATGTGTGCTGTTTTTTACACTCGGATATTTACGCGAAACTGTCTCTCGGTTTTTTTTCATGCCAACATATCTTTTTTTTTCTCTCGTGGGAGAAATGGTAATTGAATAGTATTTGGCGGACTTACTCTTTGGTTCTTTCGGTAAAGTCACGTAGAAAGAGAAAATAATGAATTAAATACTAGCAAACGACATTTCGATTGCAACACAAGCAATCGTCATCAGGTACAAATGAAAGAGAAAACAAAGCCTAGTAAACTTAGAAATATAATGCAATACAACACAGATAGTCGGCTAACATAACGGTCAACACCCTACCTGGATTGATTACGCTCTTCCAAAGATTGCTAAATTTAAGAGAGAGATTAAACAGAACAGGAGACACACAGACAGACACATAAGCAGAGAGAGACAACACAGAGACACACAGAGAGAGACAAACAACATAGGCACACAGACACAGAGACACACAATATAGACACACAGATAGACATATAAGCAGAGAGACAACACAGAGACACAGAGAGACACAACATAGGCACACAGAGAAACGACGCCTCTGTGTCGAGGCCTTAGATAGAGAGAGGGGGTAGAGAGAGAGGGGGTGGGGGGTACAGAGAGAGGGGGGCAAAGAGTGAGGGGGGCAGAGAGGGAGGGGGGGGTTGAGAAATTAATTTTTAGTACATGGTGGAATTTTGCTAAATGTATTTTACCAATTTGTTTTTGTTATAACAGCATATCACTGCTTATTTGATTCGTACTGTAAACGTTTACACATCACCAGTGTCGTGATGTTAGCTGTCAAGCCTAATCCAATTTCTCACACATTAGGTGATGGTTGAAACATTTTTGTCGTCCTGCACGCAAGTTAATCATTTTAATCGGCGTTTTTGTTCTCTTAACGTGTAATAAGCCACCCGTTTGAAAAAAAATTAACCCGTAAAAACAAAGTTTTTCACTATAAATCCTTTATATGCATGGCGGCTAGAGTCCTCTCGTCCTCTGGCTTGAGATGGCTGCCACCTATCGGTCAGATGATTGCCTGCCACCATTAAGCAATTGGTAATTAAATATAATTTATTTTTTCCTAAAAAGTGTAAAAGTTAGGAAAAAAAATTTAACGAGAATAAATTGTCACGCACAACGAGTCTGTGCAAAATGTCAGCTCGATTGGATCACGGGAAGTGGGTTAAAAAACGACCGAAAGATTTGCACGGTCGTAAGCGCGCAAGCAAGCACGCAAGCACGCAAGCGAACTTAATATAAAGGATTTAATTACAATTGACACATTCACGTGTTTCAGATTCTGCCGTGCATTTAATCATTCTCTTTTTATATTTGTGTCGACACATGACGCCGCAAAGCCTGGCAGCACGACTGCTTGTCCCTGGACTCCGTGAGACGAGGGAAGAATCTGATTTACTCTTTACCGACAAGTGGCGGCAAGACGCTCGTGGCAGAGATCCTCATGCTGAGGCAGCTGCTCTGCAAGAGAACGGACGCTCTGCTCATTCTTCCCTACGTTGCCATCGTCCAGGAGAAGGTAACGATCGCTTTTGTACACGCACATTTCCACACCGACACAGCAGCATAAATGCGGTTATACGAATGACTCTTTGGTTCTTTCGGTAAAGTGACGTATAAAGAGAAAATGATCAATTAAATACTAGCATACGACGTTTCAATTGCAACGCAAGCAATCGTCATCAGGTATAAATGAAATAGAAACACAAATCTAGTATACTTAGAAATGTAATGTAATACAACAGAGAGTCGGATAACATAACAGTCAACACCCTACCTGGTTGATTACGTTCTTCCTGAGAATACTAAATTTGAGAGAGAGATTAAACAGAACCAGAGACATATAGACAGACATATAAGCAGACAGATATCACAGAGATACATAGAGAGAGAGAGACGTACAAAGGCACACAGAGAAACCACGTCTCTGTGTCGAGGCCTATGTTTTGTCTCTATGTAAAGTCCTCCAAGATAAGTCAACTGAGGCAGCCGGGAATTTGGAAGTCTCGTTGAAATATTTCCGTCTTGGCTTAGGAACAGATACTCGGATGCAGAGTACAATCTCGGGTTCATCAATTATTCCCACACGACACACAATTGTGATGTGTCGCCGCTGCTACTGCTGCTGCTGCTACTGTCGGGGTCGCTAGCCCCCGAGATCCCTCCCTCGATGATGCTTACGGCCGGGCTAACCTCATCAATCGCCCCCCCGCTGCTGAGCGAACCGCTGCTAGGTTCCTCACCCATGGTGTGGGAGCCGTCGCCCGAGGATTCCCCTCCCCCGCGGGTCCGCGTAGTAGGCATGGTTGGATACCGCGTAGTATTATGTCCCCCTTTACGCTACCACGATACCTCCCTTTCCTAATCGCGTACCTGCGACCCACACGGAGCGAACGTACGCACACACACACACCGCTCCGTGCACTCCAACTCCACACTGACTACTCGCGTTATGATCGTGCACCTGTATCACACACGGAGTGAACACACGCGACACCTACTCTCGCACCGCTCTGCGCAGCGCTCCCCCGAGGCGAGCCGCAGCACTACAGAACCACTGCGTACACACGCTCACCCACGCGCTCACACTGCACGACAAGATCACGCGAGACCACGCTTCGCTATTAATGATTTATTATCCGCTACCTGGAACTAGATGTTAAATCAGTGAGTCGACGAGGCTGGCCTACGCTGATACCTCTATACCTATTCCCCATTTATCTGCTATGATTCTAATTCACCTTCTTACTCACTGTTAAGTGTCCACGGCGGTCCGCTGATCCTTGTGCTAACCGCGTGCCTCGGTGCGTCGCACGGACGTCCGGGTCGCTGGCTCGAGCTGCGTCTGGTCGCCTGGCGCTGGAGTAAGAGAGCGATTTCCCCTCTGCGCCCCTCTATTTATCCTCCCTACCTCAAAGGGGATGCTGCGCTGAACAATGGGCTCGCGCACCTCGAGCCCGCGCACGGCGGTTCCGGGCGCTTTTGATCTGCTAATCAGTGAGCGGCGTTGGCGGCGTACATCCTAATTAATCCCTTACCCTTCCTAACAATGGGGCCTGCGCGCTCAAGCGTAATTATCCCAACCCTCCATGACTATGCGCAACAGCTCCTGCGGTCCCGCTATTCATGCTGTCCCGTCCCTCCCCTGCTTGCCCCGTCGACCCGTGGGGGTGTGTGTGGGGGGAAATGCGCCTCAACCGCGGTGGCCGAATGCCCCATGCCGCGACCACACCATATTAAGGCTGGTCGCAGCGCCGCGGCGCAACGTAGCACGGGGGAGGTCGTCCAATTCCCTGATCGCCGGAAACCGTGAGAGTTAACCCCGATAAGGGTTTTTCGGATAAAAACCGGTCGGCCAGGTGACCTCCCCTCGGAGCTCTATGGGGGGGGGGGGGGGGAAATGCGTGCGGGTGTGTTCGTGTGAGGTGAGGTGAGGGGGACGCGGGGTTGGCTCTGTTGCTTGGTGGTGGCGAGGTCGGGAATTTGGGCGCCTGCCGAACGGCTTCATGGCGGCGGCATCACACTACTACTGCTGCTACTACTGCTGCTGCTGCTGCTCGAACAGGTGCGGAGCCTGTCTGTGTTTGGTGTGGAGCTTGAAATCTTCATAGAGGAATACGCGGGAAGCAAGGGGCGCATGCCACCGCGAAAACACCGAAAGAAGAATTCTCTCTACATCGCCACCATTGAGAAAGCCCACAGCCTGGTCAACGCCCTTCTAGAGGAGGGGCGCATGAAGGAGATTGGCCTGATCGTTGTGGATGAGGTATGCGGCATTCATTATTTAATTACAGAGAATAATTGGCATCCTGCAAATGTCATTACAAATGTTACGTATTAATGTTCATCATCGTCATAATCAGCCGTCGTGAATCTACTTCTGGATGAGGGCATCCCCAAGCCTCCGCCATCTTGCACAGGCCCACAATGCAACAGTCCACCCAGCAGCAGCAGCACACGAGCTGTGACGTCAGTGCAATGTAGTGTTGAGTCTCATTTGCAGCGACGTACTAATGGTTTGATAATTGTTTTTTTACCCTTCTATCTGGCAACAAAACTGACACATTTTTTACGAGGCGTCATGTTTGCATAGACCACAATACCTGCAGTCATAATACAAACAAAAAACATAACTCTGATAATGATATGCACTGTCCTTGAAGTTGATTGGTCCACACCCAAGACAGCTTTCCTTAGAGCCTTTTGGCGTCATCTGGTCCAACCCATGTGAGACTAGGCTCTACGGAAAGCTGTCTCGGGTGTGGACCAATCAACTTCAAGGACCATGTGAGACTAGGCTCTAAGGAAAGCTGTCTCGGGTGTGGGCCAATCAACTTCAAGGACAGTGCATACATTATCAGAGTTGTGTTTTTTGTTTGCATTCCGACCGCAGGTATTGTGGTCTATGCAAACATGGCTCCTCGTAAAAAAAGTGTCAGTTTTGTTGCCAGATAGAAGGGTAAAAAACCAATTATCATGTTTTACTGGCAAATGAGGTCCCAATGGTGTACTAATGGTTTGTTGCGTGGTCTGTAGCTGCACATGTTGGGCGAAGGTGGCAGCCGTGGGGCCACCCTGGAGCAGACGCTGGCCAAGGTTCAGTATGCGTCAAGTACGTTTGTTCTCACCCTGCAGTTATCATACATTACTGCGGGTTTCCAGTCGTCGTTGTGGTGATTCAGTTCCATCTGTGATTCAGTGTGGTGTTGCATTCGCTTGATTCTATTGCAGAAACAACTCAGGTCATCGGTATGAGTGCCACTCTGAGCAACATCAAGGACTTGCAAAAATTCCTGAATGCGGAGTTGTACACTAACGATTTTCGACCGGTAGGAATCACATTCATCTTCTTGGTTCTTTCGGTAAAGTCACGTAGAAGGGAAGTAATAAAATAATAAAAATAAAACAATAAAATAATTCTCACGACGTTTCGGCCACAACGCAAGCAGCCGTTTTTTTTTTTGTCAAGACGCTCTTCACCCCTCCATCCCAGCTTAAATAGTCGCCCCAAGCCTGGGGTGTGTCATTCAGACTCTGTCTTTTCGACAGACCTGTTCTACACCTGAGGACGGCCGCTTGCGTTGTGGCCGAAACGTCGTGAGAATTATTTTAAAATGTTTTATTTTTATTATTTTATTATTTCCATCCTACGTGACTTTACCGAAAGAACCAAGAAGATGAATCCCTGCAGTCACGAAAGCTTTACATCGAAAAGAATCACATTCTTATTATTATTATTATTGAAAGTTTAATTTTCATAAAAATGTTGCGCAACTGATGTGTGAAAGATACACGTCTTCAACCTCTTACAAAAGTCTACATGGCTGCCGTGATCCTCACAGGTCCAGTTAAGAGAGTACATTAAGCTTGGAGACTCTATCTACGAGGTAAACAACAAGGCTCGGTGTCCAGAAGAAAGCTTCAGTTTTATCCGACTGCTCAGTCACAAGGTGAGTGCACAGACATCAATGGAAATAAAATAGGCACACAAGCTTTTGAACAGCTTTCAAGTTTAAATAACCTGTGAAATATATATCTGGACAGATGGATAGAGGAAGCAGACATTGCTTCTTCTTCTTGGTTCTTTCGGTAAAGTCAAGTCGAAGGGAAGTAATAAAATAGTAAAAATAAAACATTATACAATAATTCTCACGACGTTTCGGCCACAACGCAAGCAGCCGTCCTCAGGTGAAGACCAGGTCTGTCGGGGAGACAGCGTCTGACCTGGTTTTCACCTGAGGACGGCTGCTTGCGTTGTGGCCGAAACGTCGTGAGAATTATTTTATTATGTTTTATTTTTATTATTTTATACTTCCCTTCTACGTGATGACTTTACCGAAAGAACCAAGAAGAAGAATCCCTGCAGTCACGAAAGCTTTAAATCGAAAGAGACATTGCTTGTTGATTTTGTTATTGATACTCTCCACAATGACGTGATTGATTATTTTCTGAAATGCACAGTTACGTCTATTGACATTTCACGATGGGCTACATGTGATGGTTGTCAAAGCTTGTTCAAGAACGAGCCACTTTGCCATTCGCCTAGGTAGGTCCCTGCGGGCCACACGGTAGCAAAGCTCTCTTCCTACGCTACAGGAATTTTGCTGGAGCAGCCAGACCTGATGACGGACGCTTGTGTAGCCTTCGAAACGTCGTGATTTAATGTAGCTGTAGTAGTAGGTTTTTACCCTTTTAAACTGGTACAAAACTGACACCTTTATACAAGGCATCATGTTTGCAATAACCACAACACAAGTAGTCAAAAAAGCAAACAAAAATAAGCAAAAATAAGCAACTTTGATAATGATAATAATATGCACTGTCATCAGAGTTGCTTATTTTTGTTTGCATTTTTGACTACTTGTGTTGTGGTTATTGCAAACATGATGCCTTGTATAAAGGTGTCAGTTTTGTACCAGTTTAAAGAGTAAAAGCCTACTACTATATTTTGCCACTGGTAAAAGAGAGGTCTCATAGTGTTAATGTAGTTGTTTTCACTTTTTTATTTTTTACCCTTACCCCACGTGACTTTACCAGAAAAACCAGAGAGTTTGGTAGCAGAGCGTTCGCATTCCCCGGTTCTCACCGGCCAGTTATCACCACGACGCACTCCGTACGTGGCCCAAGGCGGTCGGCTGGTCACATGCCCCTGTGCTACGTCGTGGCTGCTGTGTGTGCTGCGGCGACAGTACTCAAGCGCAATGCTGAAGACGGACCCAGACCACATCGTGGCTCTGGTCACGGAAGTCATCCCCGCTCACTCCTGTCTCGTCTTCTGCCCCACGAAGAAGAACTGCGAGAATGTGGCAGAGATGATCTGCAAGTACCTGGCAAAGTACGTGTACCTCTACATTGCAGTCGTACATCTTGCAAGAGTTACTCCTTGATGTCACATTAGAAGGCAGTTGTT
>NW_026892094.1:27500-43479 GCF_015708825.2 Lethenteron reissneri
GCACCACCGCCCCCTTTCCGGCGCGTTCTGACCGCCCGCAGGACGTTCCTGCGTCACCGCGAGCAGGAGAAACATGCGCTGCTCGCCGAGCTGCGGGCCGACGGGGAGCTGTGTCCCGTGCTGCGGCACACGGTCCCCTACGGCCTGGCCTACCACCACGGCGGCCTCACGGGCGAGGAGCGCCGCCTCATCGAGGAGGCCTACTTTGGCGGCACGCTCTGCCTGCTGGCGTGCACCTCCACGCTGGCGGCCGGCGTCAATCTACCGGCACGCAGGTTCGCCACCTCGGTCGTCGGTGCATTGCGGTGTCGGCCGCACCTCCGATTAGCACGGCTGGCTACGTACGGCGCGAAAGAAGTTGAGCGCGTGTGTACATAACCGCCGTGAAGTTAGCCATCAATCATGTTGTGAGTTGGGGGAGTGTTTTGGCATCGGCACGCCAGAGACGTTTAAAACGTGTAAATGAAAGATGTGCGCCTTCAATTTTAGATACTCATTCGCCACGCAGAAGCCATTGGCATAGCGCGGTAAAAAGTACGCGGTCACCTTGCACAAAGTCTCCGATGATTTTAAGGTGGTACCACGTGTTGTTTGGCATGATGTTCTTGAAGAAGCTGTCAACACATGTCGGACGTCGTGCCAAACGACAAGCGGCACGACCCGAAAGCACATCGGAGTGCTATGCGTCACAACCACGCTCGAATGTTTTTCTTGTTCGTCGATAACTTGTGGATCGTCTCCTGTGCCTCCTGCCCCAACGCACGCACCTGCCTTCAGGGTGATCCTCCGCTCCCCCTACATCGGCAATTCCTTCCTAAGCCGAAGCCAGTACAAGCAGATGGTGGGCCGTGCCGGGCGGGCGGGGATAGACGCGTCGGGAGAGAGCATCACCATCGTCAACAGCAGGGACAAGCCCAAGGTGTAGCGGCTGTTCTGCTGCCATGCTCCCAATGTTAGAATTAGCTGAAGGACGTCCCATTCAAAAGTTGAGCGTCTTGTTAAAATGATCACACCGGCCTACAGACCTTGTTCTTGTGTAGCGCAAGTGTGCTCTTTGTAATCGATTTCTCTGTCACCATTGGAACCTCCTTTGCCAGTCGCAAAATATGATTTAAAAAATTTACCCTTTTATCTGGCAACAAAACTGACACCTTTTTTACAAGGAGTCATGTTTGCATTGACCACAATACCTGCGGTCGGAATGCTAACAAAAACACAACTCTGATAATGTACGCACTGTCCTTGAAGTTGATTGGCCCACACCTGAGACAGCTTTCCTTAGAGCCTAGTCTCACATGGTGTTGGACCAGATGACGCCAAAATGCGCACAACTCAAAGACAACGCACCATCAGAGTATGAGAGCTCGGGGTGAAGCATTTACACCATTGGAACCTCATTTGCCAGAAGAAAAAATATGATTTTTCTGCGTTTTTCTACTTGTAGGTGGTGACGCTACTTGTGGATGGACCATTTGAAGTTTGCCAGAGTAGCCTGGCACATGCAGATGGAAAAGGAGTTCAAAGCCTACTCCTGTCACTCATTGGCTTGAAGGTCAGTTTCTGTTCTGCTTATAACGTAAATTACGCACGAAATGAACTGCAGTGACGTTTCCATGGAAATGTTACGCAGCAACCAGGAGACAAGTCTGTTTAATAATACTCGGCACCTGTTTGTGTGTTTTGGAGCCGATGTTTACCGTTTACAAACTGCTGGGGCAACAGATGCATGCATTTGACACGATACATTTGATATGAAACGGTTCGTGGTAGTTACATACTCAGAGTTTAAATAGATCATGCTTCATAATCAACGTTGTTGGGTTTAGATCGCCGCGTTATTTATAAATGTGTCGTAACCCTCCACCACCCGACACGGCCAATCAGTAAAAAAGTGTCACGTTGACAAAAGACAAAATAGTTCACTGCTTTAGCCCACCGGTGTGTTGAAGCGTGAAACCACAACATTTACAATTTGAGTAGCACGACGTTTCGCTGGTAATTGCATCCAGCATCATCATCGGGCAATTCGCCAGAATGGTGAGGCTCTGCTGTGTCTCCTGATCTTATATAGAGCAGCAGCAGCAGCAGAGTGATGTCATCATTAAGTCATCAACTCATCAGATCATGCTTGTTTGAGTGAACCCCAAGCTTGGATCGTCTTTTTAAGCTGGGTTGCAATTATTTTGTCAAGGCGCTCTTCCACCTCCAACCCAGCTTAAATATATGCTAAACTTCTCTTGATATGCAAATTATTTTGTCAAGGCGCTCTTCCCCCCCTCCAACCCAGCTTAAAAACACGCTCCAAGCCTGGGGTTGTCATTCAGACTCTGTCTTCTCGACAGACCTGTTCCTCACCTGAAGACGGCTGCTTGCGTTGTGGCCGAAACGTCGTGAGAATTATTTTATTATGTTTTATTTTTCTTATTTTATTACTTCCCTTCTACGTGATGACTTTACCGAAAGAACCAAGAAGAAGACATTTATTGGTTTAGTAAAAATAAATGGTGCATATATATGTGTGTATCCCTTGCGATTTGAAACATTGTCACGATTTGGAGTAGTGATTCAAGAAGAAATATTTGTTTAACAATGTGGTGAGTTGTAATGCCAATAGAGGCTACAGAGTTCACGCAAATACATATTTCATGTATTCCTAGACGCACGATCAAGTGTGTAAAATGAGCGCAATGATGCATTTTTCTTGATGAATCCGAACCGCTACTCGCGTAATCATTTGCGTTGCTTGTTGACGATCGAACAAATATTACGAATTCTAGATTTGAAGCTTTCGTGACTTCAAGGATTCATACCCTTAGTTCTTTCGGTAAAGTCACCGTGTAGGTAAAAAATGAAATGAAAATGAATAAAAATAAAACGTGAATTTTAATTTCATTTTTTACCTACGTGACTTTTACCGAAAGAACTAAGGGTTTGAAATATTACGAATTGACAAACCGCATTTACAACCCTTTGCTGGTAACAGATCGCAACGGACATCGACGTTATCCATCGCTTTTTGGAGACCACCCTGTTTGGGGTGCAGCAGCAGCAGCAGGAGGGTGGTGGGATGAAGAAAGTCAGGGATCTGTGCCGGCACTGCCTGCAGCAGCTGCAGCAGGCGGGCCTGGTGAGCTCTGCAGGAGGTCCGAGGGAGACGCTGCTGCCACCCTCTGAGCAGCTGCTGGAGGTTACCAAGCTTGGTCAAGCCACATACAAGGGTAGTAATATTCGTCTTCTTGCTTCTTTCGGTGAAGTCACATAGAAGGGAAATAATAAAATAAGAAAAAGATAACATTAAATAATATAATAATTTATTTTATTATGTTTTATTTTTCTTATTTTCGGTAAAGTCACGTAGAAGGGAAATTATAAAATAATAAAAATAAAACATTGTAAAATAATAGAATATAATATATTTTATTATGTTTTAGACTGCAGGGATTCATCTTCTTGGTTCCTTCGGTAAAGTCACCTAGAAGGGAAAAAAAATAAAACTTAATAAATAATATAATAAAATATTTAATGTTTTATTTTTTTATTTTATTATTTCCCTTCTACGTGGCTTTACCGAAAATTATAAAATAACAATGTATTTTATAATGTTTTATTTATTTTATTATTTCCCTTCTACGTGACTTTACCAAAAGAACCAAGAATATGAATCCCTGCAGTCACGAAAGCTTTAAATTGAATCTACAAGGTAGATGTTTTTTTTGCGAAGCTAAATCTCACTTTAAGGCAAGCCTGACATTTACTTTCAAAGTGACGCTGTAGTCGGCTTCGTGCACGAGCGCACGTGCACGATGCGCACGTGCACGAGCGCACGTGCACGAGCGCACGTGCACGCACGCAGTGTTCTAATGTCGTGTTTGTCTCGCAGGATCCGTCGATTTGGCTTTTTGTACCGTGCTGTACCGAGATCTAAAAGCGGGCGTTGAAGGCTTGGTGCTGAATAACTACCTGCACCTCATCTACCTGGCGACGCCGTACGACTTGGTCTCTCAGTGCAGACCGGACTGGAACACGTACATGCGACAGGTGTGGACACATTGCATCACGATATGTAACAACAATACATATAATCGGCTTATTTAAATGTTGAATTATTGATAACGCTCTGATTTGTGAAAGTGATAGCTTCTTTTAAGATTGTTATAGGGTATTGAGATTGGTGGGCTATGTGTAGAAGCTTTAAAATTATCTTAATATATCACTATTATTGAAATGGGTTATTCTGTATTGAAAATGCTACATTCATTGTATTAAATGATACCCTTAATTCTAGATTTGAAGCTTTCGTGACTGCAAGGATTCATATTCTTAGGTTTTTTCGGTAAAGTCACCAGGTAGGTAAAAAATTTAAATTCATAAAAGTTAAATAAGATAAAATAAAATATGAATTTTACTTTTTTACCTACGTGACTTTACCCAAAAAATCTAAGAATATGATGCCCTTAATGAATGCTAAGCTGTTAAAAAAATGCACAGGGACATGTGTTTGTTTGTTTGTAGTTTAATCAGCTGGATGTGACGGAACAGAAAGTGGCCACGGTCATTGGTGTTCCAGAGAGCTTCATCGCCAGGAAAGTAGCCGGACAAAGCACAAGACAGGTGCCTAGGTTTTTAAGCCAAAGATTTTAATGGTTTTGATGTTCTTATTACCTGTGCCTACTTTACAATGTCAGAGATTTACACCATTGGAACCTCCTTTGCCAGTAGCAAAATATGATATTTTGCTTCCCCCGAGCTCTCATACTCTGATGGTGCATTGTCTTTGAGTTGTGCGCCTTTTGGCATCATCTGGTCCAACACCATGTGAGACTAGGCTCTAAGGAAAGCTGTCTCGGGTGTGGACCAATCAACTTCAAGGACAGTGCATACATTATCAGAGTTATGTGTTTTGTTTGCATTTTGACCGCAAGTGTTGTGGTTAATGCAAACATGATCCCTTGTATAAAGGAGTCAGTTTTTGTCGTCAGGATAGAAGGATAAAAAACAATTATCAATGCCAATGAAGTAGTGATATCTGGCATGAAGCTGTTGTACAGTGCCGCGTATTGTTTACAGCAGAGACGTGAACACCTCGTTAGATAACCTGTCGTAAAAGTATAAGAAAGGCATACAAGTTAAAATCATGCCATGGTTTTTAAATTAATACGAAACGTCGTGGAATCGTTTGTTTTGCCTTTGGGTGTGTGACAGAAAGCGGTGGACGAGCGAGTAGTGAACAGATTCTACCTGGCCTTGGTCCTCTACGCCTTGTACAAACAGACATCGGTGTGGAAAGTCGCCTCCAAGTTTGGCCAAAATCGTGGCTTCATTCAAAACCTGGTGGGATCTGCAGCAGCCTTTGCCTCCTGCATCATGCATTTTGGCCAGGTAAAGTGTCCGCATCACTGGACACAGTGGCATCTTAAGAGCCCATTGATATGAATCGTGTTCATCCGGTTATGATTGTGAACTGACCACCTGCAGTCTTTGTCTTTACCCTGAAGGAACTAGACGAGTTCTGGGCATACCAACTCCTGTTTGCTGATCTCCCACAAAAAGCTCTCCTACTGTGTCAAGTCAGAATTGATTCCACTCATGCAGGTGGCTGGAGTGAAGGAGGTATGGACATGCTGCCACCACATCAGTCACACAGCGACACGTTCATCCAGTGACAATATTCAGATGTTTAAATGTTCGTTTTCTTCAAGTCCAGAGCCCGCCAACTGTACAAAGTTGGCTTGAAGTCCCTGGCAATGCTGGCCAACGCTGAGCCCAAGGATCTGGTGCACAGATTGAGTTCCTGCCACTCAGAAAGGCCAAGCAGATCGTTTTCTCTGCCAAAGTAACCCTCCAACCTCCCACCCAGCCCCACCCTCCCCACCCTCCCCACCCAGCCCCTCCCCACCCACCCCTCCACACTCTCCCCACCCAGCCCCACCCCCCACCCAGCCCCACCCTCCCCACCAAGCCCCTCCCCACCCTCCCCACTCAGCCCATCCACACCCTCCCCTCCCCCACCCTCCCCACCCAGCCCCTCCCCACCCTCCCCTCCCCACCCAGCCTCTCCCCACCCAGCCCCACCCTCCCCACCCAGCCCCTCCCCACCTTCCCCTTCCCACCCAGCCCCACCCCACCCATTTTTGGATGCACTTCGGACGGACGGACGGTCAGACGGACGGACACAATAATCCCCTGTGGGCTGGTGGAACCAGGTGGTTCCCTGCCGGTACCAAGATTCTGATTTTTGAGCCCCACCTGCGTTTTCTCTTTGCCAGCTCTTGCTGACGGACAGAGCTGAAGCGTTGCGAGAAGAAGCTGCAGAGCTGCTGGCCGTGCCCGCTCTCCCTCTCGCACTCACGTGACGACTTTGTTGAACTGCAGCAGGTTTTAGCTTTTTTAAACGCTGAATTTTAACGGTGTAGATCGTGTTCTAGATTTGAACCTTTCGCGACTGCAAGGATTCATACTCTTAGGTTTTTTCGGTAAAGTCACGTAGGTAAAAAATTTAAATGAATAAAAGTAAAATAAAATAAAATAAAATAAAATCAAACTCCCAATCCTCAGATGATATACGGCCAATTTCCTCCAACAATGTGCTCGCCACACTTACACTTCCCATCGTGGTGCCTTGCGACAGACGCGTGTTTGTATGCTTGGACTCCTTTCGCATCGTATGTATCCAAGCGCGCTAATCGGAGGTACGGAGAAATGTTTCAGATGCGTGTCTTGATGTCCAGAGAAACATGTTGAGACAAATGGAGAGGAAAAAATGGTTGAGTTGCACAGACCAGGTTTTGCTATGATCTTCTGAGTACTGGAGTGTATGTTTTTTTTTATGATTTAATATTTACAAATGCAAAATTCTGCAATGTAGACACATATCGTTTTTAGGGTAAAATGGAAACTCTTATTCGCTGTTATTTTCACCGATTATGGAGTGGTTTGTCCTGATATTCATATTTTGTTGGGGATTAATGTCGCTGCGTGGCTAAATCCGCGGTTACCATTGATGGGTAATTTTGAGTGCCGCATTTACAGGTGAGGTCCCGCCCATCACCGCAACGTATCGGGAGTTCTGTACCTACTGAAGTGGCAGTCAGGTTCAACTTAAATAAAATATAAAAACACGAAGTCTATATCTTTTTTAGTGTTACTTGTGTAATTAAAGGACTCGGACACTTCCTTCTGTCTTCGTGTCTTTTATTGGGTTTCTCGTCCTCACCACACGGCACTCTGTTATAACTCTGTATTTGTAGCCCCCGGCTATTCGCTGCTATTATAGCTCCTTCTTCCCTCTGACTCTCCGCTTCATCTACTGTACCTCCTCCCTGCAGACTCGCTGCTACCTCTATGCAGACTCCCGCTGCTACCCCTATGTGCAGACCCTCTGGCTGCTACCGTATGCAGACCCGCTGCTGACTCTGTATGCAGCCCCGCTGCTGACTGCAGCCTCCTCGCGCTTCGGGTTCGGTCACCGCTGGCCAACGGTGCCGATCCTCGCTCCCCCCGTGTTCGTGGCGATCTCGCACCCTCCGCTTCGCCCTTCGGGCCTCTCTCTGTTCCTGGTTTCCCCGTCACTCCCCGTCCTCTTCCGGTTCCCCTCCTTCTATAGCCTAACCCCTCACCCCCCAACGTGACTAACTCCTCCCCTCCTGACGTCACCTCCGGAGGGCCGTTTACGCCCGCATTACATCACCCTCCCCCATAAAGAAAATCCAGCCGACCTCGGCTGAATTGCAACCTGACAAGAATGCGGGTGTAAAGGGCCAACACGTAAAAAGACACGAAGCATGCAACAACAATATAACCAGAACACACACAACACCAATCTAACGAAACGTGAGGGATTTCGAGCGAGTACGGGCAGACGGGCCGTCCCGGACCGGTCGGGCAGCCCACCCGCCGAGCGGGAACGTGGAAGGGTTTTAGGGGCGACGGGCGCAAGTTCTTCCGTCGCCATTGGAGGCCCGCCACTGTCCGCTCGCGTCCAGAGACATCCCGTACTCGCGTCCGCGGAGGGATAGGAAGAGCTGCAGGTCCGTGGGTTCCGCGGCACGGTCGGCATCCCACTAGCGGAACGTCCTCCTCCCTGCGCTGTCACGGCCGGCTTGTCTGTGAAGGGTACGACAGGCGCTTTCGCAAGGTCAGCAGACACAGGCAAGGGCGAGTCGGCAGCAACAGACCCCCGGCAAGGCAACTTCGGGAGATGACGCATCCGGCCGCGGGGCAATGTATGGCTTCAAACCGGGATGTATGCACGAACCAGCGCCGCGAACCAACCTGAACCACGCGCCGACTGTGGGTTGGGAACCTCAATGAGGCGGACCGGACCTTGCCACGGTTTGTGTAATTTAGGAGAGGTACCTGGCCGCACCTGTGGGCAATGAAGCCAGGCCAGGTCCCCCTTCTTCCAGGGGCACTCCCCCTTCGAACGTCGGGCACACCGCTCATTCCTGGCCTGAGCTTTGGCTGTAGCCATGCGGGCTCTTTCCCTCGCCTCAGTGACACGGCGAACGTTGTCCTGAATATACTCAGAAGAGGCTTAAACAGGCCCCCTCGCACCGGTTCCCAACTGCTCATTAATCGGGGCAACATTCTCACGGCCGTACATAAGGAAGAACGGCGAGTATCCAGTAGCCGCGTGCGGCGTCATGCGATACGCTCGAAGCACCCCAGGGATATGCAAATCCCAATCAGATTGATTTTCCCCGACTGTATGGCACAGCATGGCGGACAGAGTCCGATTCAACCGTTCCACCATCACCATCAGTTTGTGGGTGGTAGGGGGACGTCCGTATCTTTTTAGTTCCCAAAGCCGCACACACTTCCCCCAACAATTTGGACGAAAGTTACGCCCCTGATCTGTAAGGAGCCTCTCCGGCGCCCCCTTGTCCATTACATACCCAAATAGAAAGGCGTCAGTGATAGACGCCGCTGACTGGTCAGGCAAAGGCCAGGCAATCGGCCAGCGAGAGAGGTAACTCCACCCCCACCAGTAAATACTTATTTCCCTTAGCGGATGGCGGAAAGGGTCCCAAAATATCTAACGCCACCCAGCTCATTAACCCGAGATACTTGAATCGATTGTATCGGCGGAACATATGGATGTTTAGGTGGTTTACGGCGGGCACAATCGGGACCACCGCGCGAACGTGACCGCGACATCCGTCGTCATGCCGTGCCAATAATAGTCTCGTTGCAGCGTCAATAGGGTTTCTGCACCCCCAGGTGTAAAAGTGTTGTCACAGTGCAAAGATCTAATCAACTCGTACCGCAATGACGCAGGCACAACGAGACGCCAGTGTTCCTGTATCCCTTCCCTCCACATCAGTAACCCATCTCGGAGAGCAGTTTCCGAAATACCACCCGCACGAGTTCCTTACCCGCCTTCTCCGTTTCGTTTCGTACGACACCAAAGAAATCGTCCAACATTTGCTCCCGAATCCACACAGACCCTCGGAAGACGCAAAATCCCGTCAGGCCGGTCCCCCATCAACCGGTCCCGGTGTAACGGAGTTTTTCGAGAACACTCCACCGCCAGCGCGGACAGGCTGAGGGGGAGGCTGAGTCGGTCCACACCTATGCGTCCCCGACGCACACGCACAAGGGGATTGTTGCGGCAACCTGGACAGTGCGTCCGCGTTAGCGTGACGCACAACCTTCCGATGGTGAATTTGAAGGAAATTCTTGCAACGTGTCCAGCCATCTCGCCAATTGTCGGATGGCTGGTCCATCTAAGAGCGTACTGTAAGGCCGCAATGGTCCGTGCGGACAATAAACGACCGACCGTACAGATACGGTCGAAATTGTCGGAGAAAAAACACAATAGCCAACAGTTCCCTGCGAGTGCGCAGTAACGGGTTTTCCGCGGGAGACAAAACTCGACTCCCATACGCCACCACACACGCTCAACACCACCTTTTGCTGGGACAACACCGCCCCCAATACAGTGTCACTCGCATCAGTATCCAGATGAAGGGATGTTCAAAATCCGGATAATCCAACGTCGGCGCAGTAGCCAATAATCGCGCAGGCTCCGAAACGCCGCCTCCTCGGCGGTCCCCACACAAATTTATGGCCCCTTCCCAGTAAGGAGATGTAATGCCCTGGCGATAGTAGCGAAATTCGGAACAAACCTCCGATAATATGAGGCGAACCCCAAAAACCGACGCACATCACCCACCGTGGCCGGGGTTGCCCATCCCGGACACACGCAGTTTTCTCTGGATCCGTGGCCCACCCCCGTCCGCACTAACAATATGTCCCAAGTATCGAACGGAGCGTTGCAGTAAATGACATTTCTTAGGCTTGAATTTCAAATTAGCAGAACGCATTCTGGCGAATACAGCCTCCAACCGCAGTAAATGCTCATCAAATGTGCGGCTGAAGACTATAATATCATCTAAATAAATGAGACATGTCTCCCACTGCAACCCCGTCAACACCAACTCCATCAACCTCTGAAAAGTGGCAGGGGCAGCATTCAACCCCATCGGAAGACAGTTAAATTGGAATAACCCCTGCGGCGTACGGAAAGCTGTCTTTTCTCGCGAGGGCTCGTCAAGGGGGAGCTGCCAGAAGCCCGAAGAGAGATCTAGCGTTGAAAAAAACTTAGCCCCTGACAAGGCGTCGAGAGAATCGTCCATACGCGGCAGGGGATACGCATCTGCCACCGACACTTTATTCAGCTTCCGAAAATCCACACAAAATCGCAATTTACCATCCTTCTTTTTAACCAACACAACAGGCGCGCCCCATGGGCTATTAGACGGAGATATAATATCCGCTTTCAACATGTCTTCCACTGCCCCTCGAACATGCTCACGCTCAGCCGGACTCATCCGACGCGAGTTCAACCGGATAGGGGCAGCGTCCCCCGTGTCGATATGATGAGAGAGAAGCGAGGTGCGTCCCAAGTCCAAATCGTCCGAGCTAAACACATCGGAATAGCTCGATAATAATTTATGAATCGCACAACGCTGCTCGGTGGAAAGGGCCGAATTTTCCCCACATAATTCGGCGATCCAACGATCATCAACCCCTCCATCGTGTGAAACACCACCCACAAGCCCCCCGTCCGGCAGGTCACTCTGGGCCGTAAACGCCGTAGTGGCATGTGCCACAACGGTACCAGCTGGCACACACACGCTTTCAGCACCCGCATTTAACACCTGCAAAAACGGGCGCTGATCTGGACGGACAATAGTTTGCGCCCCTACCAGCGCTAAGCCGCCCGTAACCGCGGCGGACGGCGACAGCAAAATCCCAAAAGCACCCTGCCGACCCGGAACCGGCTTCCGGTATCGTAAGGGAATGAGCATCTGAGAGCCAGGTGGAATATCAACCGAAACTTCCGATAGCGCCTGCACCTGGGCGACAGGAGCCGGTCGCCCCCAGGCGGACTGTAAAAATTCCAATTTCCGGCCCCCCGGTAGTTCTATGCAATTTTCATTGATTCTAATTAGAATGGGCATCTTAGCCAAAAAATCCGTACCCAACAGGCAAGGAACCGCCAGGGACCTCGAAATCAACACAACGCCCGAGGCCGAGACACCCCCGATAGAAATGTTAGCGTCCACCTGTCCCACGATGCCCATACTACCCCCGTTCGCAGCGATGCAGGAAGCGTAAGCCGGCCTCACGGCCCCCGGTGGGATGTTCAAAAGAAGGAATATCACATCCGAAATAATGGTCGCGGACGCACCGGAATCCACCAAAATACGTACGTCCACCCCTTGGATGGACCCAGGTACAGTGGACGAACCGGTAGCGGCCGCGACAACCCGCCGAGCCAGCTTACGCCACTGCGTTATCGAGCGACAAGGCTCAGATACTGGCCTCCCGTATTTTACAACATCCGCGTCGCATAACAACGGCGATGAGTGAGGTGTCAGGCCTTGCCGGGTGTCTGGTGCGCACCGACTTGCCTGTGCCGGAGGGTCTTTCTTTGGGGCGTCCGCTGTCGAGGCCTCCTGCTGGGGCGGCCCCGGAACCCGGGCCCAGCAGTCCCTGGCATAGTGGCCCCGACGGCCGCAGCGGAAGCAGTCGACGTCGGGGCGGCGCGCAGCGGGCACCCCGTCCCGACGCGGCCGCGCCGGCGGCGGAGCCCGCGGCCCTGGCCCGCTTCGAGCCGGCCACGGAGTGGAGGCGGCCGACAACTCCTTTGGGCCGGTCGCATCCGGCCGTACACGGCCTTCGTAGGGTCCCACCCTACGGCCCCCCCATCGACGACAGGACCGCCCGTCCACGCCGTCACCTGTTTCCAGCGGCGGAGATTGAACTGGGCGTCCAAACACTTGGCCGCGGTCCGGGACGTGAGTTTTTCGTGACCGCACGCTTGCATGGGAATGCCGAGATCTCGGGACAACTCCAACATCTTCCCCAAGATGAGTGGTTCCAGCAGGTCAGGCTCCGTCTCCGGGTAAGCGGCCATAGCGAGTTCCAACACGGCGCCCCTGTACGCTACAGGTGACTCCTCAGGTGCGCGTTGCCGCTGCACGAATCGGCGATGGGCGTCATCCGGTGGCTCGTACGCGTCCGCCATTTCCTCGAACACCCCTCGCAGAGTTTTCTTCTTCGCAGCTTTTATAGAGCGAAAAAAACGAACGGACTCATCATCAAGGAGTCGGGAGCACCTCCAGTGCCTCAGCGTCCGTCCACCTTGCCGTACGTACCGCCGCCAAAAATCTGCAGGCGAACGCACTCCAATCGCCCCCGATGGAGAACTCTTTGACGGTTGTAAGGTGACGACTGCGACTCCTTGGCTTGCTTCCGTCCGTCGCTGACTCTTCCGGCGGTAAGTTCAGCAAGGCGTCGCAACGCTGTGTCGCCAAAATGGCGGACGATCCTCGCGGCGGCCCCAAAATGGCGGCTTCCCGCCTTCCGTGGTGCGCCACGCCCAAGATGGCGTCTTCACGCCGCGTGGCCGATGGCGGCGCCATCGAAGACGACCCGGGCTCCTGCCGATCACCACCATCACCTTCCAACGCCGCCCTTGGCGTGACAAGGTCACACAACTCTGTGATGACGGTTTTTAGGGTTGCCAGTTGCTCCGCCATCCGGATCCATCTTAAATCTTCGTCCTTCAACGCAGATGGGTCGGACGAAGGGGCCACCTCCTCGACGCCCGGGCCCTCACGGATCTCTCCCTCCGCCGAAGTGAAGCCGACCTCAGGAGGAAGATCGTCGTCGTCCGAAGATGAAGCCGACGCCGGGGATGGAATATTCTTTTTCCTCAGTTGTTTCGCCATGCCGTTTCACTTCTGACTCCAGTGTAATAAACTCGGACACTTCCTTCTGTCTTCGTGTCTTTTATTGGGTTCTCGTCCTCACCCACACGGCACTCTGTTATAACTCTGTATTTGTAGCCCCCGGCTATTCGCTGCTATTATAGCTCCTTCTTCCCTCTGACTCTCCGCTTCATCTACTGTAACCTCCTCCCTGCAGACTCGCTGCTACCTCTATGCAGACTCCCGCTGCTACCCCTATGTGCAGACCCTCTGGCTGCTACCGTATGCAGACCCGCTGCTGACTCTGTATGCAGCCCCGCTGCTGACTGCAGCCTCCTCGCTGCTTCGGGTCGGTCACCGCTGGCCAACGGTGCCGATCCTCGCTCCCCCGTGTTCGTGGCGATCTCGCCACCCTCCGCTTCGCCCTTCGTGGCCTCTCTCTGTTCCTGGTTCCCCGTCACTCCCCGTCCTCTTCCGGTTCCCCTCCTTCTATAGCCTAACCCCTCACCCCCCCACGTGACCTAACTCCTCCCCTCCTGACGTCACCTCCGGAGGGCCGTTTACGCCCGCATTACACTTGTACAACTGAAAATGACAAAATGCACAAAACTTGTTTTTCCTAAGTATGCTGAACAATTTGTTCAGATGCTTAAGCTTCACGACATCACCACTTGCAGCAGGTCATTTGTAATTCAAGAAAAATCCGTCAAACATTTTTTTGCAAATGGCATACGAAGTGCAAACCTAATGGCGAAGATAAGCAGCTGCATTATCTACTGAGAGTGATCACAATGTTTAAGTAAAAATTCCCAATTATTTCCAATGGGACATGATCCAAACTGCAATGTGTAAAACCTTTGGTGCCACTGCAAAACATGCCGTACCACAACATTTGGGCATTTTAAGAATGAACGCTTGTCTCAAATTCTGAAGACGTTTAAAGTAACTGCATTTGAATATTTTGAAAACCCTATGTTACATGCATACAGTACACACAGTAGAACACCATCAGTACAATTAAAGGTATTCAATTTGTAAAACTTAAATGGTGTAATGAAAAATGATAAAAGTTGCTCCTGTGTACAAAGAGTATTTCAGTTGTTTTGTTGCAAAAGAAGGCCAACATGAGAATTAGCTAGAAGAGGGAGGAAATAAATCTTTTGAAAATTGTTTACAAAAAGCAAATGAACACAATGTCTAAATGAAAAAGTAGGTGTTTACGCCTCACCAACAGAGCACAGATCATCACAAACGAATAACCAAATAATGTCCAGATTTACACTTTTTAGAGCTGTCAAATGATTACAGATTTCAATTTTTCAAAAACCTCATCAGTTGCATACAAGATAAACAAAAAACATGCAACCAAATATTTAATAACGATGCAGAAAAACCTTCTACAAGTGGGTAACCGGGGCAGGAATTGCACAAACTCATGCTGTATTGCAAACACCAGCACCTCTAACAGACCTTTGTATTTTGTAATAATAAAATGTAAACTTGCACAACGGCCCATTGGGGCTACTGTGGCCTAAATCATGAATACAAAGTTTCGGTTTTAGCTCCATTTAGCCAAATATCTGCCAGTGACATACGTACACGCTGTGTTACAGACACCCCCACAGTTAACAGTTTGAATTAAAAGCAAAACACAGTACTAACCACTCCGCCTCCACATTACCATAATGGCTATTCTAGTAAACTATAAGCTCCGTAAAAATATGTCTATTCTTCAGATTAAACAGTCATGCATTTCTTACAGTGGACGCAGAAGATATACTGGTGCAAACAATAATAGATACATTCCTGCATCTAGTAGAGTACTGCCAACATGATAGTTTCCACAAAATAAATGATGTGAAGTGCTTCAGTGAAAGCCGTGTAAATGATCAATAGCAGAAACAATTTTAAAACAAATTCTAGTTGCCATTATAATAGAAGCAAAATACACCAATCACTTGACAACCTCCAGCCAGAAGGCCAGAAATGTGGAGAAAATGAAGGAAATTGACAGGTCAAGCAAGAACTGGTAAATGGGAAGTTGACAAATCGGTCGTGATGCTCATTGTGGTGCATCTGGAAGCACGTAGAGGCTCCCCCCCCCACCCCCCCACCCCCCACACAGCCCCACCCAGCCCATCCCCCCCACCCAGCCCATCCCCTCTCCACCCAGCCCCACCCCTCCCACCCCCCACACAGCCCCACCCTCCCACCCAGCCCATCCCCTCTCCACCCAGCCCGACCCCTCCCAATTTTGGATGCACGACGGACGGACGGACACAATAATCCCCTGTGGGCTGGTGGAACCAGGTGGTTCCTGCCAGTAATATCAGCATTGTTTGGGGACTCCTGGAATAGCAACGAAATTTCGCAGAACAAATGCGATGCAGTACAGCAAGTCCTCAACTTGCGCCGCTCCTATAGAAGCCGTTTCACTATAACGTCCCCAAACGAACTGGGGGACGTAATTAGATTTAAAATGCATTTGATTCATAAAGTTGTTTTGAACATTTAACGTCAAGAACGCCATCGTTCGGGACAGCGCACGTGACGACACGGCTCCCCTAGTGGCCGCTAAAGCCACAGGTGACAACATCGCCGCCCACGCGATACTGAATGCAATCGATACTGAATACTGAATGCAATTGTACAGAACATGCTAATGCACGATTTTTTATGAAACATTTTCAAATGCCTTATTAAAGCAGTCGATGTTATCCTCTTGGTTCTTTCGGTAAAGTCACGTAGAAGGAAAATAA